>NC_090729.1:23304645-23309645 GCF_036898095.1 Palaemon carinicauda | reverse complement strand
ACTCCTTCTAATTCAACTAATAGTTAATTTGGTGTACAAAACGTAGGAATAGTAATTCCTTTTTAGGAACAAGAAGTTGACCAGTATTTCTTACATTTTGAGAATTTGGTGGAAAATCTGAAAAGGGCCTAAGGAACCTTGGGCTATGATTTTACAAAGCGTAGTTATTATCAAGGACCGAAAAAGTTATTCGCAACTGTCAATTAGCCAGTCACCTGGCTATAATTTTATTATTGACTTAATACTAGAGGTTACGAGGTGCGCAAAGCTTAGCATAAGAAATCTAAGATTGCAATAAAGAGGTAGGCCAGACTTATGTAAAATTTGCTCAATCAAAACGGCAGATTTTTCATTGTTGATGTGTTTAAAAGAAAACTGAGCAAATTATAACGATAAAAGACATAAATTTGCTTGAAGGATTAAGACTTTAAACGATGCATTCATCGTGACATCAAAACCCCATATAGATGAACAAAAAGTCGACACAACGAATTTTTTTATAAAAATTCCTATTCGGAATTTTTCCAAGAGTATCAGGTGTTTTTCATCAGGGAGAGATGGTCAAGTGAAGAAAGATAAGGCTCAGTTCAGTCACAAGTGAATAATAATAACCAATGTACAAAATTATAGCTGCCCAAAAAACTGGGCTATATAAAATTTGAGAGTTTTAAATTACACTAAAGAGGGTAAGGGTACATTGGTTCTAAGACAACTAGCTTTATTTCTAAATGTAATGATTCAACAAAAATTTATGAATGTGTACATGGTACATTTTTAGAGAATAACAAGTCCTCTCCATACTCTGTAATGGAAAGTTTATCATGGTCTTGAGTTGCTTTCCAGCGCTTTATCTAATTCTGCTCCTGTTGTGATTTTGCGAGACACTGAGGCTTTCCAGTAGATATTTTTGGCAAATATTTTGTTATTTTATTCTAACCGGTACCGATATACTTATTACAGTTGCTTATTTTTCGGAATATACTTCGGTTCCACTTCAAAATGTTTATTTATCATCTGACTTTTTATCCTGTCATGTTTTTGGTATGTTCCTTTGTTGTAAGGTAATGGTATAGCAAATAGTTTGGTTGAGAATAATAACCTAGTCATTGATTCAGATATGGATTCTATTGAACTGGAAATTCCTGATTTGTGTTCGTCATATGTGGTTACTCATTCAATGAGGAGATCACATTCTAATGATATCAATACCGATGTTGATTTGGCTGAAACACTTCATAATTCAAACATTCAACGATGTCACTGTGTCACATACTGATTTCTCTGAACTTAATGATGTCGAATAACAAACGTTTGCTAGGTCATTTTTTTTTTAGAAAAGAAAACAGAGACCCTTATTCATCTTGTTTATTTGGAATATATCAAAATTGAAGTGATTTTCACAATGTGAACAAGGTGCCAGAAACAGACCTTTTTCCAAACCCAGGAGTGATGACTGTATTGATAAAATCTGGAAAGCTTCAAATATGACGAAGATTGATCCACTGAAAGAATTATCAGTTGTCATGGACTGAGAGGGTCAAGAAAGTTTCAGCTTTACTTACTCCTAAATTACTTAAATACAGTAAGACAAAATTCTGTCGTTTGGGATGAAGAACGAACAGTCGATGGCTTTCCAACATTTCATCAATTCAATCATTAGATATACTGATGGTTGTGTAGCAAATATCGATAGTGTCATAATAATGCAGTGAGGACTGGGGTGAACAAATGAAGATGACAAGAAAGCACTTGGAACGGTTGAACAACATAAAATGGACCATCGACCAAGCTGAAAGTGAATTTAGATGTGCTTGAGTAACCCTTTTATGATTTGTTGTAGACTAGGGTCAAACTAAACCAGATGATGCTAACTAATATGCTATTTCTGATTCTCCCACACTCCATAGAAAACAAAATTGAGTATTACGCTTTCTGGGTACGGATGCTTATTGGAGAAACTCTTGTCCCAGTTTTTCTTCAATTAACGAAGATGACACATATTTTGAATAAAATAAGATTTTTTCCTCTCGCGACTAATGAGAAAATTAAGAATTCATATAAGCTATAGATGCTATTGCCACTGTATCAGGTGCTGTATTATTTCAAGAGTGTCATGATGCACAGTGCAGAACATTCTGTTTATTACCTGATTTATATATAACAAATATCGTTGGAATTACTGTACAATAGAGAAATAGACAGGTGGGAGCCAGGCAAAAACTGCCCTTTTTTTGGGGTCAAGGTTTTCTAAACTGATTCTGGTACTTTGAACCATGCTGATTCAAATAAGCTTTTGGGCCATCTGAAATTTTGCCCGAAATGCAAGATTGTGGCCAAAATCCAAAATGGCCGCCAAAAATCACAAAATATTTTTTCAGGGTGTTGGGTTTACCTATCAAGATGCTTTTTTCTCCCAGAATAGCTATTTTTAGGCAGAGGAATATGACCCTCTGGTATAAATTCCGAAAAAAAGTTTTTATCCTGGCGAAATCAAAGATGGCCGCCGGAGTCGGCCCACCAACTTACGGATTGCTATAACTCCAGTTCTAGATGGGCTATGACAATAATATTGGTCTCTATCCCTAGGTTTTCAGGGGCAAGGAATTCAAATTTGCCATCACTTTGAACCATAGGCTACTCTGTCACGGTGAAAAATTCACTATAGCTGCATAGGCCGATATGCATTATCGGTTATTTCCTAATCACTGTGATTTTGTGAATATCTTTACACTGTGCACTACTTAATTTCAGTCATTTAAGGTTTATTGTCATGTTAAAGGGTCTGAATGTCCATAATAATGTCTCATAAACACTAATTTATAACACAAGCAATAACTTCACACTCTCATGAATTTTTTCTTCATGAAAGTTTGAAGAAATTGCATACCATCTGTATCATTCTTATGAAACTAACCAGAAGTTTATTTCAGATTCATTGAAACCGTGGAAAGGATAACAAAATGGCAGCCACTCCATTTCTAAGCAAAGGGCCAAGTAGAGGACTTTGTAGTCTCAGCAACAAACTGGTCAATGATAATGAAGACATGGCCAAGATTGGACTAGCTGCACTTGAGTCACTGAAAGGATTAGCAGAGAGGTGGGCTTGTATTGACAGCAGGTTCGCTTTGTCCTCACAGTTCCCGTATTCAGAATTTAGATTAGCGACACTTAGGCTACATTTAGAGAAACATGAGTTCATAATTCATGACAGTTGTCGTATCAACTTTCGAAATAGATTGGGCCGTCTAGAAAGTCAGTCAGGGTCTGCAGAAGAATCAGGTTCAGAATCATTCACTATCCAACCTGCGCCTCAGCCATACAGAGTTCGGCGGGGATCACTGCAAAAGAAGGTCTGCTTTGTTTGCAATGAAGCATCGGTCGCTGATGAAAATGCTTTTAATGATGGTGGACTTGGAAGGTGTTGTGAAGATAACGCTTTCACCAATCACCAGCAGGCAATGGAGAAATGGATCGAGGATTCTACCAATAAACACCACGAAGCTGCTGTCAGATTGAAGGTCCTTCTTGGTGGAACATCATATGACGTCTTTACGCAGGACTTCTACTATCATAAGCGATGTTACCGAAGCTTTACCTATATGTACGGTCATGACGCGAAGTCACTTTCACTGGATGTTGAGAAAAAGGAAACACTGAGAACATGTATTATGGATCAGTTCTTCCGCCTATTCACCAGAAATGTCCTTGAAAATCATGATGCATACCTGCTGTCAGAGTTGATAAATGACATCAAGGAAATGGGTGAAGACGAAGGACTTTCGGACCCACCTATCTCAAAGACCTACACACTGAAAAAAAGATTAATTGAGAAGTATGGCGAGTCAGTCTCTTTCCACAAGATAGGCAAACGGCTACTGGTGCATTCCAGTGAAGTGAATCCTGTTGCGTACACCGCGGCTACCATTAAGGGCCATGGTCTACGAGAGATGGATTTGACCAAAGCATTTGCAAGACTTATTCAACGAAAGATTACCCAAAGACAGACAATCAAGTGGCCTCTTGATGCGGAAGAGTTATATAGTCTTCTAGATAGTTATATACCCCTACAATGTCTATACAACGCCATCAGTTGGTCAATAAACCCACGGAGATCCGTCGATGCTAATGGTTATGCCTGTTCTCCAAGCAAAGCAGAAGCAGAAAAATTTTCAGCTATCAGCCAGAGTTGGGAGAAGGTGGTAACCTCTGAGCGTTTGCCTATCGGAACTGCACTGAGTCTAACTGTTCATCGGATAACAGGCAGCAAGGAAGCCACGACACTTCTTCATCGCTGCGGGGTTGAAATCTCATACTCTGATGTGCGCCAGTTGAATAGCAATTGGGCAAAGTCAGTTACCATGCAATATAAGATGCTCCTTCCCGGTTTTATTAGGGGCCGCAGTGTTCATGTCACCTTCGATAATTCAGACGGCAAGCAGCAAACTCTTACCGGAGCACACACTACACATCACACAACAGGGACCATCTTCCAAGCCAGACATGATGGTAATCCCTCAGCGGGGTCTACAGTTCCAAGAAAGGAGCATGAGCAAGATATTCAAGACAACGAGCCACCAGACTATGGATTCTTCAAGATCCCTAAGAAAAATAAGACACCACCTCCATCATTTCCAGACTTCACTAATGATTACAAAGATTCAAAGCTGATAGATGACTCTCTTCAACGCAACATAGTCAGAGATACCTGCATGGACCAGTGTCTTCCAGATGTTGACAAAGAACCGCTGGGACCAGTTGGATCTTGGACTTCATTTATGAATAATGTCACGAAGTGCGAAACTAGCAAGTGTAAGCTGGAGTACCTCCCTGTTGTCCCCCTTCCTCCAAGTGACAATGTAATCAAGTGGTACATGGATATGATCCTGCAAATAGCTGATGACCTGCAAGTAGATTACATTTTTGCACATGCAGATGAAGCTATCAACGGTAAAATGTTGATCATTTCTTGGCTTCAGCAAGATAGGTATGACAAAATCATA
>NC_090729.1:23289645-23297145 GCF_036898095.1 Palaemon carinicauda | reverse complement strand
CCCATTTATACAAATACTATAATAACAATGTTCAACTCTCTCTCTCTCTCCCTCTCTCTCTCTCTCTCTCTCTCTCTCTCTCTCTCTCTCTCCTCTCTCTCTCTCTCTCTCCCTCTCTCTCTCTCAATTTGAACTGCCATCCATATCAGCCAAATGCTCTCTTCTCTCTCTCTCTCTCTCTCTCTCTCTCTCTCTCTCTCTCTCTCTCTCTCTCTCTCTCTCTCTTATGTTTCGAAATCTCGTACTTCTGGCAGAAATGAAAGGCATTAGTAAAGGGTAGGTGAACGAAAACTACCAGCTACGAAAACATCAGCAAAGTTTCCAAAGACATATAGAAATTATAATGCATGTGTTTATTTACTTGAAGTTCGTATGTTGATGATTGTGCTTTCACAACGTCCTCTGGAATTTTATAGCAATACCAATGTTACATAAGGTGATAAAAAGAACAAAAAGTAAGTGGAGAACAAGAAAAAAGAACCAAGAAAGAGGGAAACATGGATAAGAGTACAAAGCTGAAACCTGCTAACTAAAACACTGGCAACATTTAGAGTTCGCTGGCAACTCATAACATTGGAATAGTAAACTGAGGGTTCAAATACCTCGTTTAGGGTGCATTTATGTAGGAATAAACATAGAAAGTTATCATAATAATATTATCTTGATTTCTTTTAGAAAAGAAGCGAAAGTTTGCTGCAAATCTTTGGGAGCTCATAACTCAAAAACATATGTATTCCCACTTAGGTACATTTTTCTCACTTATTTGTTGTTCGATATTAGAGAAAAAAGATATCGTTGAAAAGAAGAATAAAAATCCCACAATTCTGTCAGACAAAATTTTGATTTTCCTTTTACATTTTTTTTTCACGATTATTTTCCGTCTAGACGAGGAAAAAAAATCAACTAAAAAAAAAAAACAGGAAGGAAAATCGAAATTCTGTCTGACAGAATTGTTCGGTTGTTAGAGTAGTTTTTGTGGAATATGTTTCAATACAATTGGTATTATAGTAGTGGGGAAAAATGTACCTAAATATTTCTTTTAAATCGTGATTTTTGCTAATAAATCCAAAAGTTTTTGATCAAATGACTTGAAATTTTTGTATGATGAAGGTATTATATATGTCTAAAACATATATAGAAATTGTGTAATTTGGATCATTAGAAAAAAAATGGCGGACATGGCGGACGGTCCCCTTCCTGTTAATTAGTACTCTACCATACACTTTTCCAACTACACTCAACAAACTAATACCTCTTGAATTACAACACCTGCAGAAACTCAATCTACTGGTACCATTGACAACACAAAACACAATTTTAACAATCCCAACAACCATTCAAGTACAGTCACACCCCCCTTCCTTCAACATCTCAGCTCTCACACCATCCATACCAGATGCTTTTCCTACTCTCATTTCATCTAGTGCTCTCCCCACTTCGTCTCTTGTAATCTCTCTCTTATTCTCATCTGATAAAGAAGAAGAAGAGACCTGTACGTAAACAAAGAGAGCTCCTGACTTGGGTGTGATTTAAGTGAGATATAGCTGTTATTTTGCTTTTATAATTGCTGTGCATGTGCATTGAAGTGCCGGGATTGAGTGGCAATAGTGATCTGTGGAGTGCTATTTGTTCTTTGTGCGTTTTATGAGTCAAAGAAAACTTCACTGCCATACTCCCTTTTCGATTTTTTCCCCGGTTACCATGGTAACCGAGTTGTTTACTGCTGCTCAATATCGCACCTAAAGCCCATTTTCAAATATAAATATTCATAGAAAACGTACAGAAAATAATATTTCTCACTCCTAAGCGTAGTAGTCTCACAAAATGGATGCCCTCGATAGAATAGCTGAGGTGAAGGATTTAGAAGATGGTGATATCAAGAAAATGAATAAGTCTGAATTAATTAAAGCTTTGAAGACTGCAATCGCCCATATCAATGAGGAACCAAAACCTGAACTTACCTCTCTGACAGGCTTGGTGGATGATGCTATGCAGAGAATCCCAGACAGAGAAGCAGATGGAATGCCAAAACAATGCATTAACGACATTGTCACTGCTGTTGTTCACGCATTAGGCCCCCCTTATTCTTTTCAACAAGCAAACAGAGACAGAAAAAATGAAAAAGAACATACAGGGGAATGCATATAATCATGATGCTCTTGAGCAGTACTCCAGGAAGGAAAATATTAGAATTCATGGTGTCCCTGAAGATAAAGAAGAAGATACAACCACACTAGCTGTGAACATCATGAATGAGGCTGTTAAACCTGAGGACGATAGGGAACCACCTGTGAAAACCTTCACACGAGCAGATATAAGTATTGCCCACCGGTTGCCGAGCAGAGGAGCGACCAAACCAATTATTGTAAGGTTTGTAAGGCGCGAAGACAAGCTTTTACTTATGAAAAACAAAAGTGGACTGCGTAGACGCCAAGGACCGAAAGTTTTCATCACGGATGATCTTACACCCCTTCGAAACAAAATGCTACAAGCCCTTAAAAATGACGAAGGAATTGCTCGGGCATACAGTTTGGATGGTACAATTTTTGCTGTAGAAAAAAGTGCAAGTGGAGGGAAGTTAGAAGAGTCAGGGTAAATTCCCCTGAGGATCTTTATAAGATAGGATGGAAAGAAGATAAGATGAACAGTCACGGCCTAACTCTACAGTTTACATAGGATAAGTGCGACCCCTTCATAAATGGAACGGATACGGAAACGAGACAGGACAGTGGAAATGGAATTGATAGCAACAAAGATAACTTGGATAAAAGCTATGCAAAATATAAGTCATTCTCTGAGCTGAAGATAGCTAGTTTGAATGTTAATGGACTACACAGTAAAGCCAGATTTGGTATACTTGAGATATTTGTACAAGATTTTGATTTTATTTGTTTATCTGAAACTAAATGCCATTATATCGACGATGACTTGTTTCCTGGGTACTCGCATTTTATTAAGAAAAAAAATGATATTACACTTCCGTATGGAGGTATACATGGAATCTGTATGTTAATTAGAAGAGATAGGGAAAATAGTGTAACATTGATCGAAGACACAGTGTCTGATTCCTTATTATGTGTAAGATTTCATTGTAGGGAAACACAGAATGATATTATTATTTGTGCTTTGTATATTCCACACGAGGGATCACCTTATTGTTCATCTAATATCTTTGATGTTATTGCTGATGATCTTATGAACTTGAATGTAAAATATGAGTTACCAATTATATTAGCTGGTGATTTTAACTCAAGAACAGGCTTACTTAATGACTTTATAGATGACGACCCTTTGCAAAATATCGATTTAAATGATTTTATTGATGAATGTCTGTTTAGCTCCAAAAGGGAATTAGAAACTCTTGGTCTTAGCACAGATCGCTATAACAGTGATGTTATTACTAATAACCATGGTCGTAACTTAATTGAACTGTGTAAAATGCTTGACGTTAAGGTAGTTAACGGGAGGTTTGGGGGGGACAGTGGCGTGGGGGATTTCACTTGTTTCACAGCTAATGGTAAAAGTTGTATTGACTATTTTATTGTTTCTCCTAAACTTATGAGTAGTATTACGGATTTTAATGTTGAGCAATATGACAGGTGTCTGTCCGATACTCACTCAGCCCTCTCTATGGTATTACGGTTGGAAGAGACTTGTAATATGAGACCACCGGAAATACAGGAGGAGGAAAATTTAGATTTAGATAGTAAGGAAACCTATGATATGAATAATTCTGAATATGAAGAACTTAAAACAAAATGGACAAATGACATAAAAAATGAGTATATGGAAGCATTCAGTACTAGAGATATTAATTTATTAGACCAGAAATTAGATTCACTGAACCCTTTGAATGTAACCCAGAATATTATGGATGATATTGTAAAAGATTTAGGAAAATTATATATTGACCCTGCTAAACACATTGGCATTTGTAAAAAAGTTTATCAAAATAAGTCTAAAACAGGGGATTGCAAAAAGGTTAGCAAACCATGGTTTGACAAAGACTGTTCTAGTAAAAGAACTGAATATATGAAAGTAAAAAACAGGCTTAAGAAAATCAAAACAAATGAAGCTAGAAACGAACTGAAAGCTAGAGCTAAAACATATAAGAGAATAATTAATAAAGCTAAGAAATCTTTCAGAAAAAAAATTTCATAGAAATGTTAGAAATCTGAGAAAAAGTAGTAGTAAGGATTATTGGGATTTGTTAAAGAATACTGATAAGAGTGAGCTGATTTGTAAAATTGCACTTAAAACATTTCAAGATTATTTTGCTAAACTCAGTCGAGGTAATGTTGAACCTGATGATAGTGAACACCCTGATAATTTCGACCCAAGCATTATTAACCAGTTAGTTAACGAAGAATTAAATAGAGTTTTTACAGTAGATGAGATACAAATTCAAATAAGAAAACTTAAGAGTAGAAAAGCATGTGGTATTGATAATATCATAAATGAGTTCCTTAAAAATTGCCCTCATGATATGCTAAATGTTATATGCAAAATTTTTAACATTGTGTTGATCTCCTCAGTTGTTCCATATTATTGGTGTATAGGGATAATAAAACCCATATTTAAGAAAAAAGGATCCCCTGACGACCCAGATAACTATAGGGGTATCACACTACTGAGCTGTGCAGCGAAGCTTTTTACCGCTTGTGTCAATAAAAGGTTGACTGATTATATTGACAGCACTGGTCAACTTGGTGAGGAGCAGGCTGGTTTCAGGGAAGGATATAGTACTCTAAATCATATTTTTGTATTGCATTCACTTGTTAATTTCTATCTCCATCGAAAAAAGAGAATATACTGTTTGTTTGTTGATTACAGAAAAGCATTCGATTTGGTTGACAGGTCGTCCTTGTGGGGAAAAGTAATCTCACATGGCATTAATGGTAATGTTATGGCTGTCATATATAATATGTATAATAATGCAAAATCATGTGTAAAGCAGAATCACAAAATTTCTAACTTTTTCGAATGTAACATAGGTGTAAGACAAGGTGAGAATCTTTCCCCATTACTTTTTGCCATCTACCTAAATGATTTCGAGTCTTTTCTTAGCGGGGGTTATAATGGGATGGATATGTGTTCAAGGGAAATAAATGAAAAATTAAGTAGTATTGACATAGAAATGTTTTTGCGTATTTATGTTTTGCTTTATGCTGATGATACTATTGTAATGGCTGAATCCCCAAAGGAATTACAAAACGCCTTAAACAAAGTAAAAGAATATTGTGATACTTGGAAACTTCAAATTAATGTTTCAAAAACTAAAGTAGTTGTATTTTCTAGAGGAAAAGTTAGAAATGTCCCGAATTTTAAATATGGTGAGGAGAGCATCGAAATTGTAGATGATTATATTTACCTTGGTACTACGTTCAATTATAATGGTAAAATGGATAAAGCTATTAAGAAACAAGTCATTCAAGCACGTAGAACATTATTTAGTATGTTAATTAAATGTAAAAAACTTGAATTACCCATTGATATCAACTGTGATCTATTCGATGCTCTAGTTGTACCAATTTTGACTTACGGTTGTGAAATATGGGGTTACCACAAACTAGATCATGTTGAAGCATTTCACAAGAAGTTCATGAAAAATCAGCTCTGTGTGAACAAGCGAACAGCAAACTGCATGGTATATGGGGATCTTGGCAGATTCAAAATTGAAATATCCATTTGCAAACGGATGATTGGATTTTGGTTGAGAATTGTAAAATCAAAGGCGTCTAAATTGTCAAATGTTTTTTATCGTTTTCTTAGAATTCTATACGAGTCGAATGAGTATAAGTCTAGTTGGATCCATAAAATTAAAACTATCCTTGATTCATGTGGTATGTCAAATATATGGGAGCATCCAGAAAATTTCAATCACACGTGGATAATAAATAGCCTAGAAATGAAACTCAAAGATATAGAGAGACAACAGTGGTATGCAGAAGTAGAAAGAAATATATTGTGTAGTAATTATAAACTTTTTAAGACAGAATTTGGCCAAGAAAAGTATATTATAAATTTAGATATTCCAGAAAGAATTGCCCTTAGTAAATATAGGTGTGGTACCCACAAACTTCCTGTAGCAACTGAAAGATATTCTAGGCAAGAGAATCAGCACTCTTGCACACTATGCAACGGCATTGAAGTTGGGGATGAATACCATTATGTTTTAGTTTGTCCTGTGATTAGAGAAATAAGAGAGAGATACCTAAAGCCCTACTATTGTAGAAGACCTACCACTTTTAAATTCAGTCTGCTCCTCAATACAAGTAATGCTAGAGAACTGAAAAGACTTGCAAGGTTTGTAAACCTTATAATGTCTTTATTTTAGATTTAATACTTTCTAGGATTTTCATTATTCTGGTATTATTTTTCAATGTATGTACTTTCCTTTGTCAGAATACCTTTTATGCGTTAATTATGTACTTACTTAATATATGTGTACATAAATATAGTTGTAATCTATTGGTCTCTTCTTTTTGTAGTTTTTGTGTAAAATATATATATATCTGTGTAATTTTGTAATTCTCATACTCCGGAAGGGGTCGATAGATTAAAATTTGCCTTTGGAAAAAAAAAAAAAAAAAAAAAAAAAAATCTCCCATCACCAGCACCTCAACACCTGCAATAACAATTATATCTGCCTCCCTATTATCCTCAACATTCTGTAAACTTTCAAAAAATTCTGCCCACCTTTTCCTTGCCTCCTCTCCTTTTAACAACCTTGCATTTCCATTTTTCACTGTCTCTTCACTTCTTTCTAAAAGTTATTCTTATTCTCTTCATATGAATGACTCAATCTCTGACCCCACCTCAGGTTAGCTGCCCTTTTTGCCTCACTTACCTTGTGCTTTGCTTCCAAATTTTTCTCTCTATATTTTTCATACTTCTCTACACTATTACTCTGCAGCCATTCTTCTAAAGCCCCCTTTTTCTCTTCCACGTTTACCTTCACTCCTTCATTCCACCATTTACTGTGTGTGTGTATATATATATATATATATATATATATATATATATATATATATATATATATATATATATATATATATATATATATATATATATATATAATTATATATACATATATATATATATATATATATATATATATATATATATATATATACATATATATATATATATATATATATATATATATATATATATATATATATATATATATATATACATATATATATATATATATATATATATATATATATATATATATATATATATATATATATATATATATATATATATGTGTGTGTGTGTGTGTTTAAATTTCAACCATAACGTCATTTAATATTGGACTTTATCTTTGAGAATGTAATAACATTTCCAGTGTATATACATTCCCAAAGGTAGAATTAGATATTAAATGTTATTATGGTTTATATTTACAGTGATTAAAATCGTGAACGTTACTATTATTATTATTATTATTATTAGTAGTAGTAGTAGTAGTAGTAGTAGTAGTAGTAGTAGTAC
>NC_090729.1:23282145-23284645 GCF_036898095.1 Palaemon carinicauda | reverse complement strand
ATTAAACTAATGTATCTATTTGCAATATTAGCAAAACATCCAAAAATTACAATGTTCCTTTTGTATACCATTTATTTTACACTGACGGAGATAAATCTTTACCTCAGATTCTGCCACTGAGAGACAGATGTTACCATGATAGAGCAGGAAACCCGTTTATTTATGAAATTATAAAGTAATACGTTATTTGCAATATCTTTTTTTATTTTTATTTTTCTTTAAATTACATGTTAAGGCTAAAAATATTCTAAGCATCCTGCTCTAGACAAAATTATGAAGTACCATTTGGGTAAATCTAACCAAGAAGATACCTCCATTATTTTGAATTAATCAGTTGTTTACAATTTTCCTAAATACATCTTACTGGTTTGTTACTAAGTTATTCGGATAATTTTTTAAAAAGGATGTTCAAGTCAGTGATACCTATTCTTAGTTATAATATGAACTTTTCCATTTTTCAGAGAGTGTCTGGTCACTGGGTGATGAAGATTTTCAATTGTAAAGCATTTTCCAATGTTGCCTGTGAATGATATATATATAACCATTTATATTAGCTATAATTTGAGCATAATACGTTCCATTACTTTACCTCTTGATAAAATTGATTGGTGCTCCATTAATCATCCTTACCTGATTTGTCTGTGTCTGTTCTGAATAAGTAAATTTTAGTAGTTAAAAAATAATTTGAATAAAAATTTACTCCAAACAAGGGAACTTAAAAAGTAGGAATTAAGGTTTTACTTGTTAAACGATGTCATACTGATCATTTGTATTCTCTGAGAAGGTAACCCTAATGAATATAAAGTAATTTGGACTGTTAGAACCTTCAGGTATATATATCTAGCAAATTGTGTTTATTTAATTTCACTTTCCTTTATTGCACGTAATCTCTTATTTTACCAAGAAAAACACGCATATTTGCACCCTCTAGCAATACCTCAAAGTCTTATGAATAACACAATTTACTGAGAACAATATGCCTGGTAATGCAATGGCACATTGCAACCACGTTAGAATCCTTTTCGTCTTTTAACTACAGAGCATGAGATGTCTATCATTGGTAAATAACCAATTATTTTATTGATTCTTTCTGCTCAATCTGGTAAAGTATTATAGGTATTATAGGTATTATAGGTTTTGTCATATATATATATTTTTTTTTCACGAAAAACAGTAACAGAATTTGAACTGTATTAAAAGTTAAATTCATATCCTCTTTTGTTTCTCTGTTTAAGTGTCCATAAGTTCTACAATTTGATTTTAGTACGGCCGTTGAAGGCATTCATTTGATTTCATACAGGACCCACTTAGAACAGGTCTCATCGTGACGTCACACGATCCATAGGATCACTGGTAGCGAGTGGTGAGAGGCTTGTCGTTCCTCATTATCAGCACAATATTTAATCATGATTATTCTGGTAAATTTGTTACATAGTATCTTAAATCATCCGTCATTTCTTTTGGAAATTACAGAGAAAGGGATCTCCTTTTATTATAAATAGTTGGAAATATCAATCATTAGCGAGCGATGAGAGGATTAGCATCTTCATTTTCAAACAATATTCATTGATGATAAATTCATTGAATTTGTTGTATACTATCATATATCATCCGCCATTTTCTAGTAAATTACACAGAAAGGGATAAAATGTGTTTTCATGATATGAAAGCTTTTAAATACCAATTAATTAAATAATCATCTATTTTGGTAAAACTTCAAGAAAGCAGAATTATTACATCTATATAAGATAACTTATAAAAGAATATTAATGCTTACCCATAATATAAACTAAAAAAACATGATATCAATGAGGCAGATTTCTAATACAAGTTCTCTTTTTCTTGTCCTGCTGACATCATTATCAGTTTTTGACTGCGGCTCCAGTAGTTTCTATTTTTACTAACAAGTTCCACGTGCTTGTAGAGCCCATTCTGCTGCCATATACACCTTATACACCCAAACAAAAGATTAATGCGGTCCTAATTTAATCTTCGTGTTTTTGTATGATCTAGGTAGCTAGCGCATTTCTTTCTACATACTGACTAGACCCTTTGAAACTTACAACTTTACCCTCATTGAATTCATTAGTTCCGCTACCTCGTTTAAAACCAGTTTGTTTTTCAATATCAAATTCAAGATCTATTCCTTCTAGATATATCACCATATATATGATTAGTTTTATTTATATGAAGTCATTGATTAAATATATGTAATTAGAAATTTCCTTCCAGTCGTTTGACTTATGCAAATTCTTCTGGAATAACGAAAATTTAAGCTGGGCATATATATATATATATATATATATATATATATATATATATATATATATATATATATATATATATATATATATATATATATATATATATACATACATATACCAAAGGCACTTCCCCCAATTTTGGGGGGTAGCCGACATTAACAATGAAACAAAACAAAAAAGGGGACCTCTACTCTTTACGTTCCTTCAGCCTAACCAGCTACTCAGCCGAGTTCAGC
>NC_090729.1:23277145-23279645 GCF_036898095.1 Palaemon carinicauda | reverse complement strand
ATAATAATAATAATAATAATAATAATAATAATAATAATAATAATAATAATAATAATAATAATAATAATAATAAACAGGAAATATTCCTCCTGCCCAACTGCCATTAGAGTCCACCCCGGAAACTAAAATGCCCAACAGATTACAACAAACCTAACCAAGGAAGCGACGAGAACGTTAGCAGTAACCAGACTGGCATCGGGCCTTTATCCAAGACAGGAGCGGATCTCGGGGACATATCATTCACAGGGCAAAGTCTGACGTCCAAGAAATTAGCTACAGTACCAAAGATGCAATCTGAGCTCGTACCATCTGAATTTGACACCACACCCAATTTGGAATAATTAGCACTTCAAGAAAATTACTCTTGTCCTTCACAATATGAAAACAATAGACCTCCATAGCCGAATTAAAGTGGCCGATGTGGTAATGTCCCTGACTGGTAAACGCCCGACAGGGATTCAAGTCACGCTCAGACTTGATAGTTCCTTTGGTCACTGCAACCTCACCATTCTTGTGAGCTAAGGATGGGGGCTTTGGGGGATCCTATTGATCTATCTCCTGAGTTATCAGCAGCCATTGCCTGGCCATCTTTGGTCCTAGCTTGGATGGAGGGGGGCTTAGGCGCTGATCATATGTATATATGGTCAATCTCTAAGGCATTATCCTGCTCGATAGGGTGCTGTCACTGTCCCTTGCCTCTGCCATTAATGAGTATCCTTTAAACCTTCAAAACCTTTAAAGAAATCAATTAATACCATCAGTTGAAAACTGTGAATCCAAAAGCAGAAAGGCAATTATTTTAACTGAATAAACACCTTATTCCTGCCAAGGATGAAATTCTAAAACTCACTCTTAATTGCCACTGTTTTACAAAACCAAAAGAAACCGACAAAAGGACAAAGGTTTTTCATAATTTTGACCATCCATTGCATTCATATCTTCCCAGACAGTAACATCCTGTTTGTAATACTAGGCATACAGATAATTCTGATAGTCAGGCCTTCTCCATCATGAGGCTCAATACTACACAGTATTGTAGAAGTTTTATTCCAGCTATGACCAGGTTGTGGAATGATCTTCCTAATTAGGTAGTTGAATCGGTAGAACTTCAAGTGTTCAAAACTGCAACAAATGTTTTTTATGTTGAACAGGGTGATATGTCTTTTTTATAGTTTATATATGAAATATCTGTTTTGATGTTACCATTTTTAAAATATTTTATTTTGACCGTTCAATATTTCTCATATAGTTTATTTCCTTTTTTACTTTCCTCAATGGGCTATTTTTTTCCTGTTGGAGCCCTTAGACTTACAGCATCTTGCTTTTCCAACTAGTGTTGTAATAAGACTGTTGTTTTCGTCCTCATCTCCATAGATGACTACAACACCAATCTGGATGTAATCCTCTCCCATAACAACAAGTTTCTGCTGCTCCCCCCCTAACCCCACAGACGACACGATTAGGAATGCTGATAAAAGCATAGAAGCTGGGAACACTGCAACCTATATGACCCATCTGCTTCCCATCACCGCCAACCACGGTGTTGGTTATCTCTTTGGTAACGTTAATGCCCACAAAAAATGGAAACCCACTTTATACCTGCTGTCTCTCCAACAAACGACGGGAACCAATGTGTTATCTTAGGGTGGATATCTTCTTCCCATCCGTCACCTCTTTCCTTTTCATTTGACATATATAGGCTGAGGCGACTCTTACAACAAGGGAAAAAAAAGAAAGCTGAATTGCCAATAAATAAAAGGGACTGATTATCTTTATTCCGCATCCCAAACCATCTACAAATAAAAAGTCAGATTATCTCTTATCCTAAATCACCCACTACAAATAAAAAGTCAGATTATCTCTTATCCTAAATCACCCACTACAAACCTAAAAATAAAAATCAAATCCAATCAAACACCTACGGGCTGCAAATGTGCAAGAACCCAGGCAATCTGCAACAGCAAATCAGTCAGTGACCCGCCCCTACGTATCAGCTCACCAAAAGAATCAACTTGCGTTTTACCCCTTACATACTGAATAAACATAGCATGCAGTCATTTGCCGATTTCCTTACCAGCATATGAAGCTCTTTGGAATACGGGGTCATCGCTTCCATGGATGTTGAGTACTCGTCTACCAACATGCCTGTCAACGATACCATCGCTCTTATGATGAACTGTGTCTTTAGGGAACCTATTGAATACCCACTCAAAAGTGTCATACGTTTCTCGAGATTTGTACCAAACGGACCACTTTCACCTCGCACAGGGACCAATCATATATCCAGAGGGACAGAATCACCATGGTAGACAGTCATACAGCCAGATAAAGTAGATGGCAGCAATAAATCCACTGATAAAATAGATGGCAGCAATAAATCCACTGATAAAGTAGATGGCAACAATAAATCAACTGATAAAGTAAATGGCAGCAATAAATCATGTGATAAAGTAGATGGAAGCAATAAATCAACTGACAAAGTAGATGGCCACAATAAATC
>NC_090729.1:23262145-23269645 GCF_036898095.1 Palaemon carinicauda | reverse complement strand
TACAGTATGATATAAATTTTATGATAAAGTTACAATGATATTTTAATACATAATATAAAAGAGTAATGCATCAGATATCTTTAGTATCCTCTGACCTAATAATACTATTTAACGAAGAAACATATTCGCTCCAAGTTTTAAATTTCTTGTTAATAGGCATAACATAGGTGTTCGTTTACATCTAATGGTGGTTTATTTTCTTTTGTAATATTAACCTTATTAGTAGCTATTCTTGAAAAATATCTAATTCAATTTAGTAAAGCATATTCCTTTGTCACTTAAGCAAGAAAAGCTTATGTAGATGATTATCTCATATCAACCAAAATCCGTAGCTATAATTCATTAATAGAAAATAATGGTAGGTCATATTAAGGCACAGATGAACACTATAAAATATTTATTAGATTCTGAGTGATATTGAAAAGTCCCAGAGAAAAGTTATAATCATTTCGAGTGATGCTGTTTAAACAGGTTCTAAAGCTATTGATTGTCATATTTTTTCAGATCCAACAAAACATTTATTCAATGTGTGAGGCATATCTGTTAGACCTCCGCTGACAGAAACAAATCTCCGAGATTATAGTAATTTCCTTAATTAAACGCTCATTAAAGATTTTATTTCTGGATAAGATTCTTTATCGTTAAGAGGAAGGGAAAATTCTTGTTGGTTGTGGGGACAGGGTTGTGTGTGTGTGTGTGCGAGGGGGTGGGGGGGGTGTTGGGGGACGTTGGAGTTAATCAGAGTGATAAATAAATTAAATCGATATACTGAATCTATTTAAAAATTCTGTGACGGGCCAAGTGTAGGTTTTGACTCAAAAGGCGAGATGAAAGCCACTGAGCAACCTTATTATAGAACATCGAGTATATATACACACTAAGTCCCGGTAAGAAGTTTACAAAATACAACATGCTATTCCTTGTCCAACTGGTAACTGGTTCTGTTATCAGTTAACAATGAAGTAGGCAGACATGTTATTACAAGTTGCTGTCAGTAAGAGGGGAGAGCGAAGATACAAAGGATAATATATATAAAAAAGAGAAATGTCGTTACTATGTACGATCATGTGATACATGGGTGGTACATGGTCTCCCCCCCCTAAAAATGACATACTGTACATATTAAATAGGGTGCCCTGATCTAGAGGGGCGAAATGTAGGTGGGTCCCCTGGGAGGAGATAAGCAGGTTTTAGACAATCAATGGAGACCCAGTCTTCTTTGCCACGAATGTTTAGTAGGAATGCTTTTATATTGCGTCTGATCACAAGGAAATGGACCATGTAAGGGGCCGTTAGCGATGGCTTGCTAGTGTCATTGCGTAGGAAGACGTACATTGCAGAGTGCATGTCTGTTATTATGTGATGCTTTGCTGTGGGCTTGTAAGTCTGGCGGCAGGGAGTAAATTTTCCACGATGTGCTGTATGAGCTGGAGATCGTCGGAGGAAGTTGCAGGAGGAAAAAATTTGGCAGAGACAACCAACGGGTTGCCTTGCACCATTTCAGCTGCCGAGACGTCCAGGGTGTCTTCAGGAGTGGTCCTCAGTCCCAGGAGGACACAGGGAAGCTGAGTAAACCAGTTAGAGTCTTTGCAGCAGGACATCAAAGCTGCTTTGAGGGTGGGATGAAAACATTCAACCCTTCCATTGGCAGCGGGGTTGTAGGCAGTTGTCGGATGTAGGGTGATGCCCAGGAGATTTGCTAATGATGTCCACAATTGAGAAGTGAAAGGTGAAAGTGGTACCCCTGTCAGAAGTAATATGCTCAGGGATACCAAATCTTGCTATCCATCCTCAGAGTAAGGCAGATGTACATGAGGCGGATGTCGCAGTTTCCATGGGAATGGCTTCAGGCCGACGAATGGAGTGGTTGATGACGGTAAACAGGTTACGATGTCCTTGTGATGTGGGTAGAGGGCCTACAATGTTGATGTGAATGTGGGCGAAACGACGCAGAGGTTGAGGAAAGGTGCCCACTCCTGAATCCGCGTGTCGAAGTACTTTGGAAGTTTGGCAAGAAGTACAGGCGCCAACCTAATCATAAGCATTCTTAGTAATGCCGTGCCAAATGAACTCCGTCTTCAGCAGCTCTGCAGTAGAGCGGTGCCAGGGATGTGAAAGGACATGAATGAAATCAAACACCTGTCGGCGCATGGGAGCAGGAATCCATGGTCGCGGTCTATCAGTACTAACATCACAGACAAGGGTGGTGTTGGAGTTGCCAAAGGGGACGTCTTCCCAACGGAGAGATCTGCAGGATGTCCTACATGCTTGATACTATGGATCCTGTCGTTGGGCTTCAGCCAAGGCGTTGCAATCCAATCCCAGTTGAACGGCGGCCAACGTCTTTCTTCACAAGGCATCAGCAACGAGATTCATTTTCCCAGGGACGTGTTGAAGGGTGCTATTGTATTCAGCCACGGCGGAGAGATGTTGGCGTTGAAAGACTGTTGAGTGGAGGCGTGCACCAGAGGCCTGTGGTCTGTGTGAATGATGAATTGCGTAACTTCTAAGAAAGGGCGAAAGTGACGGACAGCCAAGTACACTGCCAGCAATTTGCGATCAAAGGTAGAATAACCCGATTCTGCTTTGGACAGTTTTCTGTTGAAGAAGGTCAATGGGCGGGGCGAGCTGATGACCACAATTTCGAGTACTGCACCAATAACGATGTCACTGGCATTTGTGGAGAGAATAAAAGGGACATGTGGGATGGGAAAAGTAAGAGCAGCAGCGGTTGATAGGACATTCTTTGAGTTGCAAAAGGCCGTTTCTTGAAGGGGACCTCACTTCAGGTCTTTTGGCTTGCTGATATACTGAATCTATTTAAATAAAAATGGACGGGCCAAGAGTAGGTTGTGACTCAAAAGGCGAGATGAAAGCAACTGAGTAACCTTATTACAGAACATCGAGTATATATACACACTGAGTCCCGGTAAGAAGGTTCAAAGTACAACATGCTATTTCTTGTCCAACTGGTAACTGGTTCTGTTAACAGTTAACAATGAAGTAGGCAGACATGTTATTACTGTCAGTGTAAGGGGAGAGCAAAGATACAAAGGATGATATATAAAAAAAAGAGAAATGTCGTTACTATGTACGATCGTGTGACACACAGGTGGTATAATTTGCTTAAATTCGATCATTATCTGAACATCTGCTGACACAGAATTACCAACTAAACGGAAAACATAAAATTCCAAACTTGATAAACCTGTAATAAGATACAAATTAATTCCAGAAGTAGTGAAAGAACAAGGGGATGTAGAAAATTATACAAAATATGTATCTATATCATTCTAAGTAAGTGGTTGTTATGAGAAATCACAAAAAAACTGGTTTTGATTGCCAAACGTCACAAGGTATGCTATGTCACTGATAACATTTGTTAAAAAGAATAATTTGAATAACTGGCTCTCTTTATCATTATTATCCTTTTAGTTAACTAATGTTAAACTTCCTTTTTTCATTAGTTAATAGCTGTGAAACAAGTTATACCATGACCTGATTGTATATTAATCAAACCTTATGTCACTTAATTGGAAACATTATGTTAATGCTTCTTGTTGACTCATTTTTTACTTCGGGATAAAGATTTTGTATTGCATTTTTAAGACTTTCTTCTTTTATCTAAGGAAAATTAAATTTGGTCAGGTGTATATCTCTGCAATGAACTCTTAATCGCTTGTATGAAATATTTGCAAGGATTTTGTATCCAACTGGGTGTATGCAAATGCCTCTGTAGTTTCCTCATATAGTGTGATCTTTTTTTATGTAGCACTGCCATAATCCCTTCCTCCCATTCTGATAGCATTACTTCATTCTCCCATATGCTATAAACTAAGCTAATAATCTCATCACGGAGAGCCTGACCCCATAATTGATTATTTCTGTAGCTATATTATCAATCCTTGCTGCTTTATTTTCTTTAAGATTTCTTATAGCATCTATAATTTCCTTTCGGGTTAGTGCCTCAACATCATCGATATTTCCCTCTATCTCCATTTCATGCAGTGGGTTATGAGGTGGTGGCCGATTGAAAAGCTCCTTAAATTGTTCTATCCACCTTCCTTGTATTTCTTCTTCTCCAATAATTATGCTACCTTCTTTATTTTGTATCAAGTTCATTCTTGGATGGAATCCATTTCTCATCCTATTATTGCTTTCTCGTTTTTCCATGCGCTCTATTTTCTCCAATTTTAAAATAAATAGAGGGAACATATAATTGGAATAATGTTCATCTGGCTAAAAAATGACAAATAGATAAAAAAGTATTTCAGCTGGAAATAAATTGAGCTACTTCATAAAAAGATCACACCAGTTGAAAATAAGTAGAAAGAATATATGTATGTACTTAAAAAAAATCTTCAGTATTGTGAAAAATGACAACTTAGGTTTAAGATCCTGTCAGTAATGCGAGGAGATAGTTTTGTAAGGGCACAAATGATGTCATTCTCTGGGTTCAATCTATTTCTTCCCTGACTTCGGATGGTCAAAGGAGCCTCACACATGTAAGTCAAAACGAATTGTAAAAATCCTTTTTCTGCTTCTAAACGTGCCAAAGGGAACTCTTTTTTAGGGCTAATCGAAAAAGTTAATAATTTCATGAAGTTAAATTCCATTTATATGAGGTTGTATGCTATCATTTCAAGTATTTCTTATGCGAGTCCATTTGGTTTATCTGTCAGGTGTTTAGTGTCACATGTGAATGGATTCTTAATAGAAGCATAGTTGAGTGGGTTAATTTACAGGAAATATTCTTCACTCCTCAGACAAGTATACAGAGTCTGTATCTTCCAAAAACTTTCCTAACCTAAGAAATGCATTTATTATGCCAGTTTTCAGTTTTGAGTCCCAAAACTTCAGTTTGCTATTGTATTTTTCATTCAATGAGATAAAATATTCTTCTGGTCCTTGGCATTTATATGGAAAAATATGTCCACTAAATAGCACAGAATGGAAATCGATTTTGGATATCTCAGTTTACTTTCTAAATTGTATCCCTTATCGTTCAAAAACATTTCATCCCAGTTTTGAGCTGAAATACTCGTTTGAGAATATTTCCTTGCAATAGTCATCTGGTTGAAGCATAATAAATACTACAGTCAGTGATGTTCATAATCAATATCCCCACACAAAGAAATAAACAGTGTTAAGTTTAAAGCACTTGACTTAATGTAATTAAATTAACTAATTTCATTATGTCACACATCACCTACTCCAATTAAGGTTGCAAAGACTTTACTGCCAGTGCTTAATGCTGGATAATATAGTGTGTTGTAAGAACCAAAGAAATTTTTCCATACGCCAAAAATCCTGAGTTAATACCTAGCATAGATAGTGCTCCATCTGTTGTGACTCCAATGCAGTGTTCACAATCTAGTTGCAAATCTTGTTCATTTGAAAATGCATCAAGTTTCTGAATACATGTACATTCTTTTTTAGTTGTATAAAGTGGATTGTACATAAGTAGATCTTCTTCCATTTCCCTTTCTCCGATGTACCGGATGTATAGCATTAATTGTGCACATTAGCAACATCAGTTGTTTCACCCAGTTTGAACAGCGAAGATACCACTGTGTTGCACCGGTGAAATTAATTGAGCCGTGATATCATTTGACAGTCTATATATTGGATAGGGGGACCAATTTCAGTCTGTTAGGTTAGTTAGGTACAAAGGTAATACATTTCAGCCATCCTTACTGTAATCTCCAACCTCCTCTGAGGTGAAAGATAGTGGATGTTTGCTAATATATAAATTTATAACCTTTTTTTATAATATTATACAAACACACACAGGCACACACGCACCGGGAAATCGGGGAGAACTCGCTATGTTAAACTTCCTTTTTCCATTAGTAAGAGACTGATGTCTCGCCAGGTAAATCCTGAACTGCAGTTAGCAGTTAGGTTTCAACTTCTTTTAAGACTCTGGTGATATGGTTGCAAGTGTCCAGGCCTTTCATTTGAATGGGCTAGGGTTCGATCCTAAGTATGTGTTAGAAATTTATTTCTATTTGAGCATGATATTGTGTTAAATTTCATACTTATTGACTCATTAGTAATTTGACTAAAATGCCAACAATTGTGTCACCTGGTGGTACGGGAAGTCAGGGAAAACTCGTTGGTAAGAGACTAACGTCTCACCAGGTAAATCCTGAACTGCAGTTAGCAGTTAGGTTCCAACTTCTTTTAAGTCTCTGGTTGCATGTTTGAAAGTGACCTGTCCTTTCATTTGGATGGGCTAGGGTTCGATCACAAGTATAAGTTAGAAATTTATTTTTATCTGAGCACGGTATTATGTTGATTTTCATCCATTTCGACTCATTAGGGGTAATTTGATTAAAATGCTGTCAATTGTGTCACCTGGTGGGCCAGGAAGTCAGCCAAAACTCGCTGGTAAGAGACATGTCTTGCCAGGTAAATCCTGAACTGCAGTTAGCAGTTAGGTTCCGACCTTTTTTAAGCCTCTGGTGGAATTGTTGGAAGAAACCTGGCCTTTCATTTGAATGGGCTATGGTTCGATACCAAGTAAGAGTTAGAAATTTATTTCAATTTGAGTACGATATTATGATAATTTTCATCCATATTGACTCATTATGGTGATTCGATTTAAATGCTATCACTTATGTCACCTGGTGGGCTGGGAAGTCGGGGAAAACTCGCTGGTAAGAGACTGCTGTCTCGCCAGGTAAATTTTGAACTGCAGTTAGCAGTTAGGTTCAGACTTCTTTTAAGCTTCTGGTGACATGGTTGGAAGCAGCCTGGCCTTTCATTTGAATGGGTTAGGGTTCAATCCCAAGTATAAGTTAGATAAACAATTCTATTTAAGCACGATATTGAGTTGAATTTCCTCCATTTCGACTCATTAGCGGTAATTCGATATAAATGCTATCAATTGTGTCACCTGGTGGGCCAGGAAGTCGGGGAAAACTCGCTGGTAAGAGACTAATGTCTCGCCAAGTAAATCCTGAACTGCAGTTAGCAGTTAGGTTCCCCCTTTTTTTAGGCCTCTGGTGACATGGTTGGAAGCGACCAGGCCTTTCATTTGAATGGACTAAGGTTTGATCCCAAGTATGAATTAGAAATTCATTTTTATATGGGTATGATATTATGTTAATTTTCATCCATATTGACTTATTAGGGGTTATTTGATTCAAATGCTATCCATTGTGTCACCTGGTGGTTCGGAAGTCGGAAGCTCCTCGCTGGTAAGAGGCTGATGTCTCGCCAGATAAATCCCTGATCTCCAGTTAGCAGATAGTTTCCGACTTCTTTCAAGTATTTGGTACCATGGTTGGAAGCGACCTGGTGTTTCATTTGAATGGGCAAGGGTTCGATCCAAAGTATGAGTTAGAAATTTATTTCTATATGAGCAAAATATTCTGTTGATTTTCATCCATATTGACTCATTATGGGTAATTCGATTCAAATTCTATCAATTGTGTCACCTGGTGGGCAGGAAAGTCGGGAGAAACTCGCTGGTAAGAGACTTATGTCTCGCCA
>NC_090729.1:23249645-23259645 GCF_036898095.1 Palaemon carinicauda | reverse complement strand
GCTATAAGAGAGATTACTCGAGTACCTGTGTGGACCACATCAAGTTGAGTGGTAGATGTAGATGGTTTGGGCATGCTCTTCGCACTCCCCAAGAGAGATTACTACACCGAACGTTCAGTTGACCTCCACAAGGCACTAGAAGAGTTGGGAGACCCAGGCCTACATGGCTGAGGACTATGAAGCTCAAAGTAGGAGATGATGAGTAGAGAAGTATTGAATTAAAAGCTGAAGATGAAGACGACTGGCAAGATCTAACCGAGACTCTTTGCGTCAATATGCGTAAGAGATGTTGATGATATATTTATGACATATATATGTTTATTTCTTTAATTAGAGAGAGAGAGAGAGAGAGAGAGAGAGAGAGAGAGAGAGAGAGAGAGAGAGAGAGAGAGAGAGAGAGAGAGAGAGAGAGAGAGGTGCAAACAAGCAATTCGGAGGTGACTGAGAGACTAGTTGAATTCATCTTATCTTATTTGGACAGAGCATGCATATATATACAGCCCATGCCAGTCAAGAACGGAACAGAATTTCAAACACGATGATGCAGGAGAATATAGGCATCAACAGGTTATCTGTGCGAGGGAAAGCGATAACAATTTACAAAAAAACAGAAATATTGTTTTTGTGGTTTGCGGACTGTCCAGACGTAGCAACCAGAATGCCTATTGTTCAAATGGCAGCCACACTCCACGTTTCACTACCTAATAAAATATAGGGGAATGTCCAGAGATCTGGGCTGAAAAATCAAGAATGAACTGGGCAATGGGTAAGGGGACCCAGCTAGAAGTGCTGAACATTCCGTTATCTTTTCTTGCTGAATAAACAGGTAGTATGACCGTTGATTTAATTTTGGGGAAAATAAGAAATCTATTATAATTAGCTCTATCTCTTCAAGCTTTAGTAAAGTTTAAGAGCATTTGGTGATGAAAAAAAACATCAAATTAACTCTAGGCCTGTGGAGAGGACACAGTGCGGGAGGAAATGTAGTGAAGAGTGAAATTTATTAAAGGTGACTGGTGACTGGTTTCATTTCCGGTTCCATCAGAATAGATGCTCACCAAAACGTCAGCCGGGCAAGCCCAACCCCCCACTGTGGTGCCCTACCACAGCAGTAGCCTCCCCAGTAAACAGCTTAAACTCACGGTCCTGGACGGGGATCGATCTCTTGCCATGCGAATGCTAGGCAAACACGTTATCACTCTACTAGCCAGGAGAAAAAAGAAATAGGTTGACCAATGCATGATTATTTGAAACTACAATTTCCAATCAAAATCTGTATTGTAAAGGAAAAAACAAACTAGTGTCCCTCTACACTTCAGTTATACACAAACTAGACTAAAAAATTATTTGAGAAAAATAAGCCGCTCATATGAATACAAATCGTTAGGTACAGGTTACTCCATAAGCCACACATAAAGAAAATATGAAATACCAAATAATCCTTCTTCAAATTACCATCCCATCGGGTTCCAGATACAAAACCTATTCTGAAAGCCTTATCATCACCACAGAGTCACTTCGGTAAAGGTAGACCTAAGGAAGCTTCAAGCTAAGGAGAACCCTGACACATTATAGACCATGATCTACATACAGAGACAGCAAATTTTAACATTGACATCACTTCAAGTTTGGCTACCGCAAATTTTATATGTCACTTTGTGGTCCCCTGTTTCTGAGGATGCATATTTCAAGATAAGCAAAATCTCCATAGTTATCTAAAAAATTGTAATGATCACTAGATGCAACGGCTGGTTCCTATTTTGATAGATAGTGCATTTACCCATTAACCTCTCAATCTTGAGTTTTACTAGATAGCTTTTAATCTGCCTGAAGTTCGGGACTCATGTATAGGGATCGAGCGATCAGATCATTAAAAATTTCCTAACTGTCCCACGTCATCATGAAAATCAATTATTTTCAATACCGTAACCAATTGTTTAGATCGAGCACCCACGAATCAGGAACTACATAGTACTAGCCGTCAATGATCCTTGTGCCAGGACAGTAAAGCCATACAATCTACAGCAATGTAGGCCTATTCATATTTACTGATGAATAAAACTGGAAACGGTAGCCATAAACATAGTTGTAAACTCACGGTAAACAGTTTAATGGTGGCACAAACAATAACCACTCCGCGTGTCTCTTTTGCAGTGTTATGAACACTTACTGATGGTAACCACAATGTTTACCCATTCAAGGTTTGAATCACTGTCTCTTTTAAGTGAAACACAACCATTTCTAAAACTGATTAATATCTGAGTTATTTAGAATTACTTAGCAGGATTCAGGAACCGTATGCATCAATATGTGATTTAGTTTTTTTATGAACCTACAACATGATCTTTAAAAAACTTGTTTCATAATATCTGATCCATGCTGGGTTCAAGGTGCCATTACACATTAATAATAAAGAAAGGGGTCATTACACCATGATGAAATGGACAAAGAGTACAAAAAATTGAAAATTAAAAAATATGAAATATTTAAGCAATAAAAAGAAATAAACAGAATAAACAAATACAGAATAATCATTATATATCCGAGCTATATCTTTTTTTTATCTTTCTTTGACGCTGTTACAGTGTACAAGCGTGTATGATACACTTGGGGTACATGGCTCCCACCTAAAAAAGACATGCATGTAAAATAAGGTGCCCTGCTCTTGAGAGGATTGCAATAAGCGTGTCATCTGGTAGGAGATATGCAGGTTTTAGGTGACCAATGGATACTCAGTCTTCTTTGCCATGCATGTTGAGGAGGAATGATTTGGGCATATTATGGATCACAATGAAAGGGCCCGTGTAAGGTGTGTTAACCCTGGAACGGTACGGTGGGTCGTCCGCGACCCCGAGCGTCAAAAAAAAAAGAGGTTTTTCTCACGTGACTCACCTCCGTGACTGAATTTGTGGGTGATCGACCTGCAGTAGGTGTCTCGCCTACACGCTCTAGTAGTGTCCAGATGTGCATTGCTGTAGCTGTACTCGTGCTCCGATTTCTGAGACGCGTCGGGGTCGAGCGCGACCGAGTTTACCCTTCTAAGGTAATTTGCATAATTATCAAAGTTATTACGTATTATGAAATTGTCGTAGAATGGTGCAACTTGTATAGGTTATCAGTTGTGGAAAGTCTTGGTGGATTGTTTGGCTACCATGTGCACGATTTTTTTTTTAGTTAAAATTTCGTTCATCACCACGAGGACCATTTCACCGCTAGTGCCCCAATTTCATTTTTTTTTCATTTTTTTATCTGAGATGCCGTATATTAGAATGTGGGCCATTTTTCCGCGAGTGCCCCTTTTTATTTGTTTTGCATTTTTTGCTTAGTCATGTTACCGTAAGGAATTGGCAAGTAGTGTCGCAAAACTTATATTTTCATAGTGTTGGAAAGTGTTTCTAGATGATCTGGCTACCCATGCCTATCTTTATTTTTTAGCCAGATATGGAGTATATATAGGTATGTGTTCGACTTTTCTGTGATTGCCATTTTTTCGTTTTTTCCCATTTCTTTCAAAATTACTACGTACTAAGGAACTATAACAGAGTAATGATAAATTTACATGTTTATTTGTCGGAAAATGTTCCTTGATGGTTTGCCTAGCACGTGGCAGAATTTTTTTTTTTTCTGAAATGCCGTATTTTAGAATGTTGGCCATTTTTCCGCGAGTGCCCTTTTTATTTGTTTTGCATTTTTTTGCCAAGTCATTTTTCCGTAAGATATTGCCAAATAGTGTCGTAAAACTTTTGCTTTTTTAGTGTTGGAAAGTGTGTCCAGATGATCTGGCTACCCATGCGTGACTTTGTTTTTGTCAGATACGACGTAGTTATTGGTATATGGGGTATTTAACTGCGGTTGCCAATTTCTGTTTTTTTTCAATATTTGTAAAAATTTACTACGTAGTAAGGAATTGCCGTATATTATTGATTTTTTTTTCATGTTTATTTGTTAGAAAGTGTGCCTTGATGGTTGGGCTAACACGTGGATGTCTTTTATTTTATCTGAGATGCCGTATATTAGAATGTTGACCATTTTACCGCAAGTGCCCCTTTTTCATTTTTTTTTCATTTTTTTATCTGAGATGCCGTATATTAGAATGTGGGCCATTTTTCCGCGAGTGCCCCTTTTTATTTGTTTTGCATTTTTTTGCTTAGTCATGTTACCGTAAGGAATTGGCAAATAGTGTTGCAAAGTTATATTTTTATAGTGTTGGAAAGTGTTTCAGGATGATCTGGCTACCCATGCCTATCTTTATTTTTTAGCCAGATATGGCGTATATATAGGTATGTGTTCGATTTTCCTGTGATTGCCATTTTTTCGTTTTTTCCCATTTCTTTCAAAATTACTACGTACTAAGGAACTATCACAGAGTAATGATTAATTTACATGTTTATTTGTCGGAAAATGTTCCTTAATGGTTTGCCTAGCACGTGGCTAAATTTTTTTTTTTTCTGAAATGCCGTATATCAGAATGTTGGCCATTTTTCCGGGAGTGCCCTTTTTATTTGTTTTGCATTTTTTTGCTTGGTCATGTTACCGTAAAGAATTGGCAAGTAGTGTCGCAAAACTTATATTTTTATAGTGTTGGAAAGTGTTTCTAGATGATCTGGCTACCCATGCCTATCTTTTTTTTTAGCCAGATATGGCGTATATATAGGTATTTGTTCGATTTTCCTGTGATTGCCATTTTTTCGTTTTTTCCCATTTCTTTCAAAATTACTACGTACTAAGGAACTATCACTGAGTAATGATTCATTTAAATGTTTATTTGTCGGAAAATGTGCCTTGATGGTTTGCCTAGCACGTGGCTGAATTTTTTTTTTTTTTCTGAAATTCCGTATATTAGAATGTTGGCCATTTTTCCGCAAGTGCCCCTTTTTATTTGTTTTGCATTTTTTTTTGCTTAGTCATGTTACCGTAAGGAATTGGCAAGTAGTGTCGCAAAACTTATATTTTTATAGTGTTGTAAAGTGTTTCTAGATGATCTGGTTACCCATGCCTATCTTTATTTTTAGCCAGATATGGCGTATATATAGGTATGTGTTCGATTTTCCTGCGATTGCCACTTTTTCGTTTTTTCTTATTTCTTTCAAAATTACTACGTACTAAGGAACTATCACATAGTAATGATTCATTTAGATGTTTATTTGTCGGAAAATTTTGTTTACTTCTTTTTTGATTGAATATCATCAAATTTTTTTACATTTTTTTTTTCGATTTTATTTCCCTTCAAAGAAATTTTTTTGGGTCAGAATTCTAATTTTATAGTCGTAAAATAATTGACAATCATCCAGCAATCCACCATACAATTTTTATGCATATCCAAGAATAATTAGATTAGTAAATAACACCTTGAAATTGACATACCCTTCCTGCATTTCAGGTGACAGATTAGGGAGTCTGAGTCAGTGTGGTTGGCGGCCATTTTGTGGACATATCCGAATCGTAAGTTGCCCTATCTATATATATTCTTGTTTCCTATAGAATTTGTGATATTTTGGTATATTTTTAACTGCATAAATATCATATTATATATTAAATATATGTATTTTTTTACGAAATTTCTAAGTACTCAAAAAATGACCTTTAGATATGGCCCTGAGATAAATGTAATTTACAAAATAATGAAGATTTTTTTTACATATTTCTATTTTAGGATAACATATGTTTATTCCCTAGAAAAATTAGCCACTTCCTATTTCATTTGGGTACCCAAATAAATTCATGAAATTTGGACAAATTTATTTGGCCCAAAAAAGTTACCCTTTTTTTCTCATTTCAGATCTTCACCTCCATGGGTCCGACTTCATCCAAAATACATCAAGATGGGTCCTAAACATTCAAGAATCAATTCCTAAAAGGATTTGTGTATATATGTATAATTTTTTTTATGAATTTTTATGTAAGGTCTTTTTTATTTTTCTACTTAATTTTTTAAAATATTTATAATAAATAGTTTTTCAGCAGATGAGTAGTATTTATCTTTACAGTAGTTTTAAGCATTCATTGGACTTTTTTGGCAAAAAAAAAGGATGTTACTGCAAAAACAGATTTTTCAAGAATTTTTTTTTGCGTCGGGGTCGCGCGCGACCGAGTATACCCTTAAAGGGGAGTCCGAGGAGCGTACCTATCCAGGGTTAATGGAGACTTGCTAGTGTCATTACGCAGGAAAACATGCGTTGATGACTGCTTATCTGTTGATATGTATTGCTTAACTTAGGTGTTGTAAGTCTGGTGGCATGGAGTAAATTTTTCCACAGCATGAGGTAGGGACTGAACATTGTAAGAGGAGGTTGCAGACGGATAAACTTTAACAGTGATGACCAACGGGTCGTCTTATTTCATTTCGGCTGTCGTGATATTCAAGGCGTCTTTAGGAGTGGTCCTTATCCCAAGGGGAACAGGTAAACCAGTTGGAGTCCTTGCAGTGGGACATCAAAGCTGCTTTGAGAGTGCGATGAAAATGTTCAACTATGCCATTGGCAGAAGGGTTGTAGGCAGCTCTCTAATGGAGGGTGATTCCCAGGATGTTTGCTAATGATGTAAAAAATTGAGAGAAGTAATATGCCCAGTGATACTAAAGCTTGCTATCCATGCAGAGATTAAGGAAGATGTATTAAAGGCGGACGTTGCAGTTTCCGTGGAGTGGTCGATGATGATAAACATGTCCTTGTGATGTGGGTAGGGGACCTACACTATCGATGTGAATGATGGCAGAGCAATGCTGAGGTTGAGGAAAGTTGCCCACTTCAGAATCTGTGTTGATGTACTCTTGAATTTTAGTCTGAAATACAGGTATGGAACCAATCCTTAGCATCCTTAGTAATGCCAGGCCAAATGACTTTTTTGTTCAGTAGCTGTGCAGTAGAACAGTGCAAGGGATGTGAAAGGCCATGAATTAAATCAAACACCTATTGGGGCATGGAAGAAAGTATCCACGGTCTAGGTCTACCAGTACTGATATCACAGGGGAGGGTAACGTTAGAGTTGTCGAGATGGACGTCCTCAAAATGGAGGGATTTCCAGGATATCCTACATGTTTGGTACTCTGGATCTTTTTATTGGGCTTTAGCCAAGGCATTGTAATCTAATCCCAGATGAATGGTGGCCAATGTGTTTCTCGACAGGACATCGGCAACGGGATTCATTTTCTCAGGGACGTGCTGAAGAGTACAATTCTATTCAGCCTCGGCAGAGAGATATCGGCATTGACGGGTGAACCAGGCATCAGACTGACATATGAAAGCCTGCACCAGAGGCATGAGGTCCGTGTGAATGATGGAGGGCATACCTTCCAAGAAGTGGTGAAAGTGATAGACAGCTGAGTGCGCCGCCAGTAATTCGCTGTCGAAGGAAAAGTAGCCAGACTCCACCTTGAACAGTGGGCGGGGTGAACCGTTAACCACCTGCTCGAAGACTGCCTCAATAGCGAAGTCGCTGGCATCAATGAAGAGGAAGAGAGGTGCATGTGGCACGTGAAAAGGGAGAGCGGCATCGGTTGATAGGGCATTCCTTGCGCTTCAGAAGACCGGTTCTTGAAGGAGAGGATAACAACAACATACAAAAAACAGAAATAGTGTTAGGGTGTACGAGCGTGTGTGATACAGTGCGGTACAGAGGGAAACCAAGGGGGATAGGATGTTGATATTAAGTTTCTTAAACCAAACTGTTTTGATCCATTACACCCCTTTCCAATGAACAAAGGAACGAAGATACATTGGCATAAAAATTCTAAACGCCGTAGTATCAGGAGACGAAAACAGCTCATTAAACGGTAACACCAGCGCAGGCCTGGCATACACCAAATTCTTTTATGATGATTAGTCTCACTTTAAGTCCATCCAATCCCAATGCCAGCCACCATTCTTAGAAAAATCCACTGTATAAAAAGGAGGGTTGAAATTTGGAAAAATGGTCCAGTCCATTCCAGCAAGAAGTCAGATAAGCAGTGAGCTCTACCCGACCTTGGAGGTGCCAGCCATTCTCTGACAACCCGACAGCCGGGGTTAGTCATACTCCATCGCCTACACTTGTTTCCCCCAGCAAGCACAGGTACACTGTACACCGTGGCTGAAATTACGGTCATCCAGTACATGAATATATGAGGGGAACTGCCGAAGAAGGTGATACACTGTTGTCCAGTATACCCGTCCAAAGCTCCGATGACGATAGACCAGATGTCAGCAGACAAGAAAGTCTGCGGGTTACTCTCTCTTCCAAATCTAGATTTTTTATTTTTTTTATTCTACTGGTTTCAGTGTAAAACTTGATTCTACAGACTTTTGACTATAGTAAAGCACATGCCAATTGCTGTACTATGCATACCCCATAAATCTTGAGATATTGCTATTTGTGTCAAATTAAAGATTAACTAAATTGCTGTGATGAATAGGAATAACTCTAATTCATAATTACTTTAAGAAGCGTCACTCACAATAGGTAATAACCATTTCAGGTATACAAAGCATCACACTGGTGGCAGTGGTGGAAGCTTCATACACTCAGAAACATACACACACAAGTAGCGAATGATTTTTTTAAAAATATTAGTTGGATATCTAGGGCCTAACTGAAAAAAAGTTGTAAGGCCATTGGTAAAGAATTTCTCCGACAAAGGATATATATATATATATATATATATATATATATATATATATATATATATATATATATATATATATATATATATATATATCCTGTATATATATATATATATATATATATATATATATATATATATATATATATCCTGTATATATATATATATATATATATATATATATATATATATATATATATATATATATATATATATATATATATATATATATATATATATATATATATATATATCCTGTATATATATATATATATATATATATATATATATATATATATATATATATATATATATATATATATATATATATATATATATATATATATATATATATATAAAGAGGGAGAGAGCGAGAGAGAGAGAGAGAGAGAGAGAGAGAGAGAGAGAGAGAGAGAGAGAGAGAGAGAGGGAGAGAGATACTCAGGAAGAACAGATGGAGTTGGAAGAAAAGGGTTAGTAATGATGACAACACAAAGAGCAGAAAAGGCATTAACGAAACGGAGAGCTCTAAATAGTGGATTGTTACTTGCAAAGTTTAAATCAAAGCAGTGTAATGTGATAATTATAGTTTGCTATGCACCAACAAATGATTCCCATGAAGAAAGGAAAGAGGAGTGTTTTAAAAAACTGCAGAGTGTATTAGATGATATTCCGGAGAGAGATATGAAATTTTTGATTGGTGACTTCAATGCTAAAGTTGGAAGGAATAATCAATGTATGGAGAATGTGACGGGTGTTGAGGGTCACGGCAAAGTTGTAAATGAAAATGGAGCACATTTTTCAAGTTTTTGTTTAGCAAACAATCTTGTCATTGGAGATACTCTTTTCCAGCACAAAAGGACATTTGCAAATATACATGGACTTCACCATGTGGTAATTACAAAAATAGAATATATCACAAAACCATTAATAAAGAGAGAAGGAGGATTCAAGCAATGTAACAAACTAAAGAAGTGCTCCAGCTCCTCATTGCCACACTGACATTAGACCTGAAAGCACCCAACAAAAATGTATATAGAATACTTAGGTTTGATACAACTAAGCTCCTTGAATATGAGCACAGAAAAACCTTTGCAATTGAATGTAGGAATTAATTTGTAATCTGAGAGACTTTAGAAGACGAAGAGATGATAATTAATGAAGAATGTTGTGATATTAAGAACATATATCAGTCAGTTGGTAGTGAAGTTTTAGGACATGCAGTTACAAGGAAAAAATCATGGATATCAAATGATACTTGAGATACTATAAAAAGAAGACAGAGACAGAACTTGATTGGTGAAAGTTTTCGGGGAAGTAATGGAAATTACAAGGTAGAGCACGCTAAGTATGCCAGTATTGATAGTGAAATTAATAGAAAAACCACGAAAGACTGGAAAAAAT
>NC_090729.1:23227145-23242145 GCF_036898095.1 Palaemon carinicauda | reverse complement strand
CTATGTATTTCATTCAGGTGTCTATCCCTTTAAAAAGATAAAAATCTTTTTTCATGCTGTCTTGTCTCCACACATAGCTTATTTACACTTCGGTTGTTGTGAAAATCTTTTTAGTGCATTAAAGAATACTAACGACATGCATATATACTTCATATATAATATATATATATATATACACGATATATATATATATATATATATACACGATATATATATATATATATATATACACATACATATATATATATATATATATATATTTATATATATATATATATATATATATCGTGTATATATATATATATATATATAGTATATTACCTTCGTAAAAAGCAGTGTAGCAAGGCATGGATAACAGGGACACTGTAACTCTACTCTTCTGCAGGGTTGGTTCTCTTTTAAGGATTTGGCAAAAAGGTTCTATTGTTCCGATTGATTGGGAAAGGATTCCTTCTTTTCTTATATTAGTTTATTACGTATGAGAAATTCATATAATCACAGTTACTAAACAATTTCAAAACTAATATTATTATTATTATTATTATTATTATTATTATTATTATTATTAGCCAATCCACAACCTTAGTTGAGAAAGCAAGACCCTATAAGCCCAAGGGCTCCAATAGGGAAAAGTAGCCCAATGCGGAAAGGAAATAAGGAAATAAATAAATGATGAGAACAAATTAACAATAAATCATTCTTAAAACAGTAATAACGTCAAAATAGACATGTCATATATAAACTATTAGTAACATCGAAAACAGATATGTCTTATATAAACTATAAAAAAGACTCATGTCAGCTTGGTCAACATAAAAACATTTGCTCCAACTTTGAACTTTTGAAGCTCTACTGATTCAACTACCCGATTAGGAAGATCATTCCACAACTTAGTAACAGCTGGAATAAAACCTCTAAAACTTCACATATCATAGCAAGTGATAATATTTTTTCTTTTTTTGAAGTGAAAGTCCATTTGTTAATGAACTACTTGAATATTTCATTTCATTTTGGAATTTGCAAAAGTGGTAACAAATCTGATAGACTCTCGTGTCCTACACACTGCATAGCTTCTTCTCGACGTGTATTTAGCTTCAACTATTTTCATATATTGTTACATGTGCTTATTGATGAGCCACTCATCCCCTTTCATCTTCCGAATTCCAGATCTCTTCTGTCGATCAGGTTTAATCAGGTATGGGACCACCGCCGTTAGTCTACCTCACTCGTTACACTAATCATTGCAAGGGATCTTTGCAGTATTTTTTCGGTTCATAGTTTTACTAACTTGAACGGTTTAAAGGCCACTCATGAATGGCAGAGGCAAGGGACAGTACAGTGACAATGCTCTAGCAGGACAATACCCTATTTATGATCAGCACTCAAGATCCCTCTCAAACCAAGCTAGGATCAGGATGGGTCAGGTAATGGCTGCTGATGACTCATTATTATTATTATTATTACTATCCAAGCTACAACCCTAGTTGGAAAGCAAGATGCTATAAGCCCAGGGGCTCCAACAGGGAAAAATAGCCCAGTGAGGAAAGGAAATAAGGAAATAAATAAATGAAGAGAACAAATTAACAATAAATCATTCTAAAATAAGAAACAACGTCAAAACAGACATGTCATATAATAAACTATCAACAACATCAAATACAAATATGTCATAAATAAACTATAAAAAGGCAGATCTATAGACCCCCCCCCCGGCCCCCTTCAGAAGGATGGTAAGGTTGCAGTTACTACAAGAAACTACCGAGTTTCCAATATGGCACCACAACCCCTACTGAGCCTTTTTTCCCTCGGACCTCTGTTTCTATTCTTCCATCTTGCTCTCTAACCTCTCTCAATTTTTGTTTCGTTGTGCAGATATGATAATTCCCCTTACATGCACCTCGAAGCCGGTCCCAGTGGTTAAGATATAATTATGTCCCTAACTCCTTAAATCCATCCGTTCAATCTCGAATAACTTTACTTCTGAACTCAAGGGTCTTTATGAATGGAATCCTGTAATTAACTCAGGTTCAGTGCTCCCATGGCACAATCAATGATTTTCTTTCCTCTTACATCCAGTTATTAGATTATGTTAATTGAACATTAAATTTATCTTAAATACGCAAATCATCATTCTTAGGTCGCTTTGAATCTGGCTAAATGGCTAAATTTGCATGCTAATCCTTTTCACATACAACGTCTTTCATTTTCTCCATGTCAGTAATGTCTTTAGGGCAATTTTAGAATATTTTATCAATATTTTCATTCTCTAAAAGCTTTAGTAAATGTAAGTAATCTCTCTTTTATTTATTCTCTCGAATATCTTTTTTCCACAGCAGTGTATTAGACGAATGCTTTAATTATTACATGTCGGTCACTTATTATGGACTCAATACTTAACAGTATTCTAGAAGTTTTAATTCCAGCTGTGATCAAGTTGTGGGAATGATCTTCCTTATTAGGTAGTTAAATTGGTGTAGCTTCAATAGTTCAAATTTGCAGCGAATGTATTTACTTCGAACAGGCAGACATAAGTCTCTTTTAATAGTTTACACATAAAATCTCTACTTTACTGTTGATACTGTTCATAAAGTGTTTTCTTTTAGTTGTTCCTGACTTCTTTTGCAATTCATTTGTTTTCTTGTTTTCTTTCCTCAATGTGATTTTTTTCCCCATTGGAGCCTTTCAGCTTATATTATTCTGCTTTTCTAACTAAGGCTGTAGCTTAGATAATAATAATAATAATAATAATAGTAATAATAATAATAATAATAATAATAATAATAATAATAATAATAATAAAATTTAGATTAATTTTTTTTCAACTTTACACATTCACTTGAACTAGGTGTGGTAAACTGTTTCTTTCCCTCAACTGAAGTTCTTTGGAATTTCTTCCAAGCTTCTAGTTTTTTTCAAATATTGTATCAAATTTAATCCCTCTTTTGGGGTGAAACCATACTTCTTTCATTACCTAACATAAAATCATCACATTCAGTATCATTGAATCAACATCAGTATCACCATTATATTTATTTTAAAGAAGAGAGCGATAAACTTGGATAAATGTCTTATTTGAATAAGAAAATAACAGGAAAGAAAAATCTCCCTTGACTCACTGCCAGATAAAAACATCGACGAAGCTTTAGGCATTTCCTCCCCTAATGGGTCTCTCATATCAAAGCAATTGTTTAGTTAAAAGGTGTCAGACACACATATCATAGTTAATAACCGGCTAAATCAACTTCCAGAGTTGCCGATGCATTAGAAAAGCCCATCAGCTCGCCTGCCTCGATTTGGAATTCTGGTTTAAATCCATAAAAACGTCGACGTGGGAAAGGGAGTCTTTCACGGTTCACTGAGTTTTGCTCTGAGTAAGAGGGATGTAAGTAAAAAGGATATTTATTTTGCCTTTTTTTAATATCTTTTTGTTTATCTCTTTCCGCCAGTATTCCCACAACGCACCATCCTCTAAAAAGTGTAAAAGCCACTTATGTTTGTTGTTCATTTATCAAAAGGGGAACTTTTCTTTTCTTGGGAACCAAAATTTTCATTTGAGAAAATACTAAAGAAAAAAAAATACTTTTCATATCATGCCAGTAGCGGTTTGTGCTTCCAAAACTTTTAATTATACAGTAAAAGTAATACTTGAGGGTGTTAGAAATGACGTACGGATGAATGAGAAACCATTTATATTATATACCAATACATACAAATGTATATAATTTACACATATATCAACATATACATATATGTATACACACACACACACATAAACACACACCCACACATACACACACACACACACACACACACACATATATATATATATATATATATAGTGTGTGTGTGTGTGTGTGTGTGTGGGTGTGTGTTTATGTGTGTGTATACATATATGTATATGTTGATATATGTGTAAATTATATACATTTGGCCACGAAGAAAGATCTTTCTTCGTGGCCAAGTGGCTTAGTCACTGTCTATACAAGCTTGCCGACCAGGGTTCGATTCCTGGCCGGAGCCCAGCTCTTGTCTTTGTGTGATTTCGACTGGGGCTCTGATCCCGAGGTCGTTAAGAGAATCCAGACATTAATGTATCAAAAATATATATGGCTTATTTGAATATGAAAAACACGTAAAAATGTGCAAAATTTATCATATATATATATATATATATATATATACTGTATATATATATATATATATATATATATATATATATTCTAAAGCCATAAATTTTTGACACATTAATTCCTGGATTCTCTCAAGGACTTCGAGAACAGAGCCCTAGCCAAAATCACACAAAGACAAGAGCTTTTGACCAGCCGGGAGTCGAACCACGGTCCTGCAAGCTGGTATAGACAGTGACTTAGCACCGGGCCACGAAGAAATATCTTTCTTCGTGGCCAAGTGCTAAGTCACTGTTTATACAAGTTTGCTGGATCAGGGTTCGAGTCCCGGTGTAAAGGTTTCAAGTTACCCCCAATTTCAAGCTACCCCCCGGTAACTATAAACTGGTTTCAGATTACCCGGGAGGTAGTTTGAAACCGGTTTCAAGCTACCCCCTCTGTTTTCAAATTACCCCCACATAGGAATAGAAAATAATTTATATGACAGTGCACATATGCATCATGCATTTATTGCTGACTTCACAGTTGTAGAATAAAAGAGTTTATTAGTTAAATATATCACGAGTTAGAAGCCACAGACTCTGTCATTCAAGTTTTTGTGATATGTGACGGGCCGAGAGAGGGTTGTGAACTCAAAGGCAGGATGCAATCAACTGATTTGTTTATAAAGGAACACTCTCCTTTATATACAAAACCTCAAGGCAACAGGACATAACATGTTCGAGAGACAGACAATATTACAGAGCAAAACCGGAGAAATGATCATTCAGGTTCTTTTTAGTGCGAGGGAAGAGCGCAGATACAAGCATAATATATACAAAATAATTATGTACAATTGTGTGACACACGGTTGGTACATGGCTCCCCCCTAAAAATGACATACTGTACATGTTAAATAGGGCGCCCTGATCTAGAGAGGCGAATTGTTGGCGGGTCATCTGGCAGAAGATAAGCAGGTTTTAGATGATCAATGGAGACCAAGTCTTCTTTGCCCCGAATGTTTAGTAGGAATGCTTTCGGACTGCGTCGGATCACAAGGAAAGGGCCCGTGTAAGGGGGCATTAGTGGTGGCTTGGCTTGATAGTGACGTTGCGCAGGAAGACGTGCGTTATGGAGTGTAAGTCTGTTGATATGTGATGCTTCGCTGGGGGCTTGTAAGTCTGGCGGCACGGAGTAAATTTACCCAAGACGTGACATATGCGCTGGAGATCGTCGGAGGAGGTTGTAGAAGAAAAAAATTCGGCAGGGGACGACGAACGGGTCGCCATACACCATTTCAGCTGCCGAAACGTCGAGGGCGTCTTTAGGAGTGGTCCTTAGTCCCAGGAGGACCCAGGGAAGCTGAGTAAACCAGTTGCAATCCTTGCAGCGGGACATCAAAGCTGCTTTGAGGGTGCGATGAAAACTTTCAACCATTCCATTGGCAGCGGGGTTGTAGGCCGTTGTCTGGTGTAGGGTGATGCGCAGGAGACTCGCTAATGACGTCCACAATTGAGAGGTGAAAGTGGTTACCCTGTCAGAAGTAATATGCTCAGGGATACCAAATCTAGCAATCCATCCAGAGAGTAAGGCAGATGTACATGAGGCGGACGTTGCAGTTTCCATGGGAATGTCTTAAGGCCAACGAGTGGAGCGGTCGATGACGGTAAACAGGTAACGATGTCCTTGTGATGTGGGTAGGGGGCCTACAACGTCGACGTGAATGTGTGCAAAACGACACTGAGGTTGAGGAAAGGTGCCCACTCCTGAATCCGTGTGTCGATGTACTTTGGAAGTTTGGCAAGAAGTACAGGCGCGGACCCAATCCTTAGCATCCTTAGAAATGCCGTGCCAAATGAACTTTGCCTTCAGCAGCTGTGCGGTAGAACGGCACGAGGGATGTGAAAGGCCGTGGATGAAATCAAACACCTGTCGGCGCATGGGAGCAGGAATCCAAGGTCGCGGTCTACCAGTACTGACGTCACAGAGAAGGGTGGTGTTGGAGTCTTTGAGGGGGAAGTCTTCCCAACGGAGGGACGTGCAGGATGTCCTACAAGCTGGATACTCTGGATCCTGTCGTTGGGCTTCAGCCAGGGCGTTGTAATCCAATCCCAGTTGAACAGCAGCCAACGTGTTTCTTGACAGGGCATCGGCAACAGAATTCATTTTCCCAGGGACGTATTGGAGGGTGCAATTGTATTCAGCCACGGCGGAGAGATGTCGGCGTTGACGGGCGGACCAGGCATCAGACTGTCGAGTGAAGGCGTGCACCAGAGGCATGTGGTCTGTACGAATGACGAAGGGCATACCTTCTAAGAAATGGCGAAAGTGACGGACAGCCAAGTGCACAGCCAGCAATTCTCGATCGAAGGTAGAATAACCCGATTCTGCCTTGGACAGTTATCTGCTGAAGAAGGCCAATGGGCGGGGCGAGCCTTTGGCCACCTGCTCGAGTACTGCACCAATAGCGACGTCGCTGGCATCGGTGGAGAGAAGGAGAGGGGCGTGTGGGATAGGAAAAGTGAGAGCCGCAGTAGTTGATAGGGCATTCTTTGCATTGCAGAAGGCTGCTTCTTGAAGGGGATCCCACTTCAGGTCCTTTGGCTTGCCCTTGCGGGAGGCGTAGAGGGGAGCATGAGTGGCGGCAATGGCTGGCAGAAAACGGTGATAATAGTTGATCATGCCCAAGAAATCCTGCAGAGCTTTGACGGTCGAGGGCGCGGGGAAGTTCTGAACGGCTGCTACCTTCTCAGGGAGGGGATGGACTCCTTCAGGAGTGATACGGTGCCCTCAGAACGACACTTCGTTGGCGCCAAAGGTACACTTGTCCTACCGGACTACAAGGCCGTTTTGTTGCAGGCGGTGGAGCACGATGCGCAGGTGACGGAGGTGTTCCTCTTTTGAGGAGGAGAACACAAGTATGTCGTCCACATAACATTCACAGAAAGGGAGGTCCCCTAAGATGCCATCCATGAGACGTTGAAACGTTGCCCCAGCATTACGAAGGCCAAAACAGGAGTAATTGAAGGTGTATGTACCAAACGGAGTGGTGATGGCGGTCTTGGGGATGTCTTCTGGGTTCATAGGCACCTGATAATACCCCTTCAGGGGGTCGAGTGTAGAGAAAACCTTCTCTTTGTGCAGGTAGGAGGTTACGTCGGCAATGTTCGGGCGCCTGTAATCCCCACACAGACGGAGGGAGCCGTCTTTCTTCAGAACGATGTGTAAGGGTGATGAGCATGGGCTGGAGGCCTTTTGGCAAAGGCCCATTTCCTCCATTTCGGCGAACGTCTGTTTGACGGCTGCCAATCGTTCTGGTGCCAGACGTCTGAAGTTTGCGAAGAATGGGGGTCCCGTCGTCTTGATATGGTGATAAATACCGTGCTTGTCAGGAACCGTGGGCGTTTGGCAAAGTTCTGGACGGAAAACTTCCGGGTATGACGTGAGGAGGTGGGCGTAGGCATCCGTGGGTGCGCTGATGTGGAGAGCGAGGTTCGAGGGGGCGGGTTGAAGAGGTGTCGACAAGTACGAGTCTGCGTTGACCAATCGTCGATGGGCGACATCGACCAGAAGGTGGAAATGAGACAGGAAATCCGCACCGAGGATTGGAATTGTGACGTCAGCAACGAGAAACTTCCAATTGAATTTACCGTTTCCGAACGATAATGTGAGGTTCTCGTAACCGTAGGTGGGTATCGCAGATCCGTTGGCAGCTACCAAGCGGACGTCGGCAGATGTAGACAGACTACGTCGTGCCTTGAAGAGTTTCCTTGGCAAAAGAGAACGACAAGCACCCGTGTCTACCAAAAAGTGCACGCCCGTTCCTGCATCCTGTAAAAAGAAAAGATTAGAAACATGGGAGGCCACCACCACAAGCGATGGCCTACTTACACGTTTTTTGGCCACTGACAATCCTTGGCACATTTCTTCGCGGTTGCCCCGAATCTGAAGTGGTAGTAGCAAAACTGCGGCTGATGGGAGGTAGTAAGTGGCTGTAGAAGTCGTTCGTTGGGGCGCGAGCGATTGGTGGGTGGTGGGCGGCTTTGTCGCCGCTTCGGCACGTCACGGGGTAGGCGTGTATGTCCTACGGCATTTATGTCAGCTTCGGTTGACGTTGAATAGGCTTCCTCGTCGTCAGGGGTGGAGGTGTTGATGGAGGTTTTGAAGTGGCTGTCCATAAGGGCGTTGGCTTTGGTCATCAAGTCCTTTATGGGTAAACTATCGACATCGGGTATGGCAGCGCGTACAGGTTCGGGTAAACGAGGAGAGCCGTCTGCGGCAGGTTGAAGGCGACCGATACTGGTCATCTCCCTGAGGGCAAGCGAAGCCCTTTGGTCCCCCAACGGTTGTTGCGAGAGCTGAAAAAGCTTTGCTATACGGGCGGCTGGTGAGGGCGAGTACTGATGCAAAAGGTATGTTTTGAGGGCGTCATATGCTATTGGGGTGTTTCCTTGTTCACAAAGCCAGTCGGATATTTCTGGGAAGGTGTCCTCGGGTATCGCCGCGAGAACATAATCCGCTTTAGTGGTTGAGCGAGTCACGCCCCTGATACGAAACTAGACTTCTGCGCGCTGAAACCAAGCAAACGCCTCTCCGTTGGCAAACGATGAAAGTTTGAATGGAGCGGCCGCAGCACCAACTGCCGTAGAGTCCGTCATAGTACCAACGATGAATGGGCGAGCGGGTGGGGGTTGAAGGCGGTGGGAGCGAGTCGACTTCCGGGGTCACCAATGTGACGGGCCGAGAGAGGGTTTTGAACTCAAAGGCAGGATGCAATCAACTGAGTTGTTTATTAAGGAACACTCTCCTTTATATACAAAACCTCAAGGCAACAGGACATAACATGTTCGAGAGACAGACAATATTACAGAGCAAAACCGGAGACATGATCATTCAGGTTCTTTTTAGTGCGAGGGGAGAGCGCAGATACAAGCATAATATATACAAAATAATTATGTACAATTGTGTGACACACGGTTGGTACAGATAACGGCTAGATAAAGAATTATTGTGGTGCTCGTGTGATTGTCGAGAATTGTTTCCTTTTATCATATCAGCTTGATTGAATTCATGTGCTTCAGGTGCAAGAACTTCACACGGCATTGGGAGAGGAGAAATTGACCAAAAAAATTCCACAACATGTGTACTTTGTCTCTATACTCTTCCAAATTTAGGAAGAAGATTGAGATGTACCCAAAGACAAAAACACACCTTGCTATAATTCCGATATTGGTTCGAAAATAGAGAAAAGGATTCCATTTGATATTATAATGAATATCATTACTTTAAATGTTGAACTTTAATTATATAAAAACTCGGCTTCTAATTGTTATACTTTAGTAACATTATTTAGTCGTACTATAAACAAACGTGACACTAAATTGCCACTTTTCCGATATAGTTTCTCAGGTCAGCGATGGACATTCATTAATCCGCTTTCGTCAGAAAGTATCTCTTGCGGGCAGGTACTGACAGGAACCACTTGCGACGAAAGTAGCTTGCTGCTTGAGTTCCACACCCGGATGTAGGAGAGAGAGAGAGAGAGAGAGAGAGAGAGAGAGAGAGAGAGAGAGACGCTACAACAGAGATGCCTCAAAGATTATAACCAGTCAAGGGAGACTACGAGACATAGAAAGGCATCATAAATTTTTTGTCAGCCAGAATGGAAGGTCACCCATCCCCATACAGAGCAACAGTAGGCTACTTACTTGTCAAGCACGAGAGATTGTTTATAATGTTTCAAAATGTTTTGCTTCATAAACACAGAAAGCAGATCCTGTTACGAATGTTTCTAAAGCATTTTTTTTTCGCATAACAGAAGCAACCAATTTAAGCAAAACTACTATCACATTCAAATTAACAGCAACGAAAATTTGAACAATGGTTCCGTAAGCAGTTGCTACCGAATATATTCCCATCTTCTATACTTGTAATGGTAGCGCATCTTATCATAGATCAAAATTATACTGTATAAATCTGCAACAGCATCAAACAACAGAGGAAAAATGGAATAATGGCTCATCAAAAAAGCGTATCACCAAGAGACAATATGTTAAAATGTCAACTTTTGGAAATGGTCGAGGATTATTCCCTGAATATTGATAACGTTTACGTGATTGCTAAAATTGCAGTTGAAAATTGTCACAAAGTTATTCGTCTTCCTCCATACTTTTGCTAATATAATCCAGTGCAACATATTTGGGCACAATTGAAGACCTATGAATAAAAAAAGAAAAATGTTAGATTTAAGGGTAAGCCTACTTTTAAAATAAGCACTGCATTCGGTGACTAAAGAATATGAAGCGAATACCGTAAAACACGCAGAAAAAATACAGCAGGACGATGCAAAGCAAAATGTGGTAATCGATAAATATATTTATTCTTTAGTAAGAAGTCTTGAGTCCTCTGATTAGGAATCTTCTTTAAAACTGTTACATTTTCATCTATATCGATAAAAAAAGTTCTGATATATGTCGAAAGATTAATTTTAAAATAAAAGTTAGATGTATGAAATTGAATGCTTTCCCCATTATTATTATTATTATTATTATTATTATTATTATTATTATTATTATTATTATTAGCCAAGCTTCAACCCTACTGGGAAGGGAAACAAATAAGGAAAAAGAAATAAAGGAAGGGTATATGGATTAAATAAAAAAATAACAAGAAGGCAAATGGGTATTGTATATTAGAAAAATGTTGATAACAAACTGATAACAAGAAAATATAGCGAGCATGTTGACCTGCCAACAAAAATAATAAAATAACTATTGTAAGAGACAATATGACAAAAGAAAACAAAGTTACATTTCGGCTGTGGTCTTCAGAAAAGAAATTTTTTTGTAATAGGTGATCGATTCCCCAAAGGAGATTACTACAAGAATTTAGTGAGGTGAGAATGTATACTACGAAATCAAAAATATGGCACCGTGTATTTTTGTCTTTAGATATACCTCGACCTTCGTAAATCTAACAGAGTATATTAATCTAAGATTGGCATTTTCGTTTTCCGAAGCCTCTTGTGGGTACTTGGCGTTCACTACGTAGTCAATGATATCGAGGTTGTCCGATTTCCGTTCAGCAGCCATTTTGACGACTTTTTGGACAAGTGATGCTGTGATCGGGTTAACTTGGATTTATACACACCCCAACACAAAAGAGATCAGTGGCTTACTACCAAATACAAGATAACCAGATAGGAAAAAAAAAAAAAAAAAAAAAACACACACAAACAAAGGGGGTTTGATTTGCAGTCCGAGGACGAGAAGTTGTCATTGTAACTATCGTCCTCTTTGTGGTCATCCCGATGAATTAAGGAAAGCTCGACTTATGTGCATAGTATTATACCAAGGTTTATCTATAAACCTTGTATTATACAACATGCAAATTTACACACGGAATATGTCTTGAGTTCGTTTTGGAAAAAAATAACAAATAAATGATGGCCTTATCGAGAGTGCTTTTATCACTGTATTAGTATTACAATAGCAAAGAAGAACTAAACAATAAATGGATAAAGACATGACATCAATAAATCATATCAGTGGATTAAACCGTGCATGTATATATATATGTAACCTAATAATTTTGTGTTTGGCCTGATTAAAAGCAATTGATTTATATTTGTAAATAATGAGATACTGTGCAAAATCGAAGGGGGTAGCTTGAAACCAAGGGGGAAGCTTAAAACCGGTTTCAAATTACTCCCGGGGGTAGTTTGAAAACAGTTTCAATTTATCCCCCCCCCCCCCCACCGGTAGCCTGGAACAGGTTTCAAACTACCGGGGGGTAAGATTTGGAGGGGGTAATTTGAAACCGCTAGACATGCTAGTCACAAGCTCTTGTCTTTATGTGATTTCACCTGGGGCTCTGATCCCAAGGTCGTTTTTCACCTGGGGCTCTGATCCCAAGGTCGTTAAGAGAATCCAGACATTAATGTTTCAAAAATATATGGTTTATTTGAATATGAAAACACGTCTAAATGTACAAAATGTATCATATATATATATATATATATATATACACACACATATATATATATATATATATATATGTATATATATATATATATGTGTGTGTGTGTGTTGTATATAACACATACATTATATATATATATATATATGTATATATATATATATATATATATAAATATATATATATATATATATATGCATATATACACACACACACACATATATATATATATATATATATTTTATATATATATATATATATATATATATTTGTATGTATGTATATATATAGATATATGTATACACATATATATATATATATATATAAAATATATATATATATATATATATATGGAGAGAGAGAGAGAGAGAGGAGAGAGAGAGAGAGAGAGAGAGAGTTCAAAATATTTTTTTCCTATTGGTAGGTATGCGGTAAATTGTATTATGTTTTATTGTTTATTGATTCAAATCTTCGTGGATAAATGGTATTGTCGTATTTAATCAAGAAATATATACCTTTGCATTCATATGACAAAGAATCCCTCTCTTAGTGAGAGCCCTTTTGTTTCTAAATATTTTAAGATATGATACAAACCATGATATATAAAAAGATTGTTAAATAATATACCTATTTAAAAAATCTCACCTTGTTGGCATATGAGCCTTGTTGATTATAGCAGACTTATATTTATTATATGGAGAATGATATGTACATCCTGTTGGCCATGCCTTTGGTGGGTCGATCACACTAGCCTATGTACGACCTATAAACAGCCCCATCAACAACAACTCTCCGTAATTTATTTAGAAATTTAACAATTATGCCAAGAAAAGGCCCTCCAACTCCCAACTGTTTGGATTTGAAAACAAAGGTCTCATTATTAACACTGTCATATGCACCACTAAAATCAAGGCTAATCCAACGAAGTTTCTGGCCACAGTCAAGGGATTTCTGTACAGCATTGTAAATTATAAGAATGGTATCAAATGTTTCAATGCCCTAGCAAGGTCCATCAAGAGAGCCTTAATTTCACCAGACCGAAAACAGTAAAGAGGAAGATCGAGTTTTCCAATAGACTATTTAAAATCAAACACACCAGCCAGAGGTGTTTCCTTTTCCTTTGGTCAATCAGTGACAGAGCCATCTGGTTTAAGTAATGGAGAAACTGCTGAGCCATAACAAAGAGTGCAGATTTAAGGGTAGCCTTCATATTCCTTGGTTGTTCCCGAAAGGGTTCCTTTGAGGCAAACTGTATTCCTTCACAGTTGAAGCATAAACTCTCTGAGCAACAGCTTTTAGCTAAGTATAGTTATTCAAATTAAAATCGGACCAATTACCCTTCCATAGATGATAAGGCTACTCCGTTTCCAATCAGGTATATATACAATTAGCATTACACCGGAATTCGTATTGCACATAGCATTTTAACACGAGAGAAATGACAAGCCTATCAATTATGTTGACTTGATTCTTATTCAAGATAACAGAAACCCAAAATGCTTATTTAATTATGACCAATTGAAACGCAAAAGATCACTCAAAAGGCCATTTTCGTCTGCTTGAAACATAATATATATCTTACATGAGTATTGGACATCAGAGACAGGATGCTCATTCTTAGTATTTAAAGAACCCAAAGAATGATCAGAAATCCCAACTGGAGAACCACCCTTAGTAGTTATAATACCAGGGTAGTCAGTGCATACTAGGACCAAGCAGCTACCAGGCCTGTGAGTAGCTTCATTTATGATTCACTCACAGCCTGATTCAGAGGTATAGAGATCTCAATCCATTGTAATCAGTAGGGGAAACAGAATATAACCAATCCTATCTTGAGTGTTGAAAACACCAAGTACCAAAGATGGAATCATCTGGGTCTGGATTCTGATAGATGATACACAAAAAAAAGTTGTTATTGCTGCTACACACTTTTATGCCCTGAATCCCATGACATCCACATTCACAGCATGACTTACGCGAAGTAGGATACTCAGTCTTTTATACACGGCCATTCCCATTGCCATAGGAATGGCATCTCATTTCAAAATTATTGACTTGTTAAAACTTGGAATAAGGAGCATATATGTGTGCATCATTTTAGAAACCAAAGTTTCTGAGGATAAAAAAATCTCATATTGTCCTGCAGTCCACGAACATTGCCATACATTAGATGACACTGCTGTATTCTATGGCCCAATAGTCTCTGATTTTACTCAAGAAGCAATAAAAATGTCTCATCATACTTGAAAACAAACTTAACTTTAATGATGAAAAAACATGACATATATATATATATATATATATATAGATATATATATATAGATATATATATATATATATATATATATATATCTATATATATATATATATATATATATATATATTTATGTATATGTATTTATATGAAATGGCATAAGCTTTAATCTGCATTTACGAAAAACTTTGTAATTGTTAAGTAATTTTGTGAAGAATAATATCTGGATTCTCTTCCACGTCACTTGATGTCATACATTATTCATATCCATGAAGTCCTTCATAACCAATTTGCCTCATACTTGGTGTTTCTTTTTAATAATGTCAGTCTTTGCCTAAACAGTTTGAAAGATTCCGCCTGGTTATTGGACAAGCAGTCTCTTCTATGGACATTTTCAGAAGACATTTTGTACTGTATATAGGGTATTATACTTAACTTTTTTGTATGAAAACACACAAAAACCTCACAGCTGAGTTATTACTTACAGACATTGTACATTGTAAGATAATTTCTAAGATTAAACCCTACAAGACATATCCTAAAAAGTAATTCGCTGACAAAGAAACAGACAGTCTGATGACATATCAGAATAGGCTAATGGGTTTGCCATACACAAGCCTTATCATTCTGAATATTAGTACTTAAAGAATATATACTGTACAA
>NC_090729.1:23187145-23222145 GCF_036898095.1 Palaemon carinicauda | reverse complement strand
GAGAATCGACAGAAAAATTCTGGCAGACGACCTTGATGCTGAAGCCTCCTTCGATCTACTCTTAGAAATGGCCGACACGGCAGCCTCAATAAAAAAAAAACAGCTAAATTGCGAGCAGAAGCTCATTCTAGTTACATTTTCAGAGAAGAGCCGACGATGGTCGTTAAGAATTATCAGGTTAGCAGTAGGGACAGAAATATTGATAACAGCGGTTCGAAAGGTGCCAAGCCTTGCAAGAATGGAACGCCCAAAAAGGGTAACGGTTGGAAGGAATCGAAAACAGGGAAGCCAAAAAATTTCCCATCTTGCATTCAATCGTGTATTTTTCATTCTATGGCTGATCACCTATCATCTGAATGCAGAGTTTTCCTAGGTCTTTCGTCCATAAAAAAGAAAGAAACTTGAAGGAACATAACCGGAGTGAAAAGTGCTTTGGTTCTCACCCTTCAAATCAGTGCAGAAATAAGCACGTTTGTCAGGAGGTTAATTGCAAGACGCCAGACAATCATCATACTCTATTGCATGCTGGTTGCTTAGCTGCGTCAAGCATGGTTTATGGTCCTGTTGATTGCGAGAAACTCCATCATCATCTAGGCCAGAACACAATGAGACCTAGTCATACAGCATTCATGAAAGGAAAGGCAATCTTTTCAAGGTTTCAGTTCTTTATGATTTGGGAGCCACTGTCTCACAGATTCTGAACTCGGTGGCAAGGGAAGCTTGTATCAAACCAGTATCCAGAATCAAGAACTTGATGATGAGAACTGCTGGGGAGAGCCAGCCACAAGATTGGGAACCGGTTGATCTGTACAGTATCCCACTCTACGATGCAGAAGGTAACTTCGAGATTGCAGATGATTGCATTGGTGTCGATTACATCGGTGAACTTGATGGAGGCAGTTATCATGCAGCTGCTGACATATTCAAAGATGATGTCGATCCATCAGAACTTTTAGAGCCTATTCACGGTGACATCGAGCTGCTCATCGGAGACAATCATGCCAGCATATTCCCGCGAACGGTGAAGACAAGAGAAAACCTTGTTTTAGCTGAGACTAACTTCGAGTTCATTCTACATGGTTCTCACGAGACATTTTTTGCTGCCAATTCTCATGAACCAAGTGTGATGCAGTCAGAGCTTCTCAACAGAAAGATTTCTGCTGTTCTTCTGCAGTCAACGTCATCAGTTGCAGTAAGTCATGCTGAACGGCCGAAAGGGGAAGTTTCCACAGATAAAGCCCGGAGCAATGGCTCCGTGCAGCAGGTTGCAGAAAATGGCGGACAGTCGGTTCTTTCAATAAAGACTTGTGCTGAGACTGTGTTTGATCGTATGTGTGAAGTAGAGGATGGTCCGGTTTGTCATCGGTGTGACGCGGTTGGCATAAACTCAGAAGAGGAGCGAAGAGTACAGACATACAAGAGTTGTCTCACCTACGACCCTGAACAGAAGATATTCGTTTGCAGGTTACCATGGAGGGAAAGCTTCCGTACCTTGTCGAACAATCGACCTATTGCCCTCAAACGCCTAGATTCGTTAACACGTACCATGTCCAGAAACGAAGATTTAAAGAACTGGTATGTAGACGAATTTGAAAAGTTGATCAAAGACGGCTATATGCCAGAGGTTACAGCTGAGGAGGATGCGCAGTGGAAATCTGATGGTGGCAAAGTCTACTACATCTGTCATTTCGCACACTTTAATGAGCATAGTTCCTCAACCCCACTCAGAATCATATTTGATGCAAGTGTTCCATTTAAAGGCAAGTCTATCAACTCTTGTGGGAACACCACCAAATTTGATTCACCAATTCCAACCCTCCTGTTAAGGTTCCAGGAAAGAAAAATACCAGTTGCAATGGACATAAGTAAAGCATACTTCACTGTTCGCCTTGAGACAAAAGAATCTCATCTGCACCGCCTTTTGTGGAATCAACTGGACAAGGAAAAAGAAGTCAAGACGCTGTGATTACTACGAAACTCCTGGGGAACTACTCCAGCAGGTGGTATATGCAGTGTAGCAATGCTCATCATAGCTGAGAAATTCAAGGACAAGTACCCACAGGTATATGAATTCGTAAAATCGAATTTGTATGTTGATCATGGTACTACAAGTGTTGATGATGTTTCCACGGCATTACAACTTGCTAAGGAACTCAACATTGTCCTTAGCGAGGCATCCTTCATCATAAAGTATTTCATGATCGGTGGAAGTGAAAGTGATATTAATGCCCGCATAAAGAAGTGCCCGGATGTACCTGACATTGTGCGACGAACACCAGAGCAGGAAAGAATCCTGGGTATAATATATCATTCTGCCAACGATGAAATTTCTATTTCAGGTAGAATTAACTTCTCAAAGAAAAGGAGAGGCATTAGATCAGAAGAAGATATCAGTTTAGAAAACTTTGATAATGCCTTCCCTGACACTTTCAGTCGAAAAAATTATCTACAGATCATCTATGATCCAACGGGACTTGCAACTCCGGTTACCATCTGCCTGAAGCACGAACTGGGTCAAATATTCCGCCTCAAACAGGAATGGGATGATCCGATCCTAGATGGTAATGATGACCTACCTACAACCCGCAGTCGGTGTAAAGAAGTGATTCGTTCGATCTATGGTCTAAAAGAAGTCAGGTTTGTTCACTGTCTTACACCGGAAACTGCAGTTGACAAACCCACTCTAGTAATTTTCTGTGATAGTTCTCAGACTGCCTATGGATATGTCGCGTACTACAACTGGAAGTTGGAAAATGGCGAGCGGGCATCTGTTCTTGCCATGTCAAAGGCAAAACCATGGCCACAAATTCCGACGTTAACTATCCCCCGTGGTGAGTTACTTGGATGTCTGCTGGGTGCCAGAATGCAACAGACTATCGTCAAAAAATCAAGCTTCATTTTTGAAAGGGTAATGTTGCTAACTGACAGCACCATAGTTCTGGGACAACTGCGTCATGAGCCCTACAAGTACAAGATGTAGACAGCCAGCCGTATCAGTGTAATACAAAACTCTGACTGATATTCGCGATTGGTACCATGTGGACTCTGGAAACAACGTTGCCGATGATGCGTCACGTGGTTTTAACCCATCTGAAATGGGAAAGGATTCCAGATGGCAGAAAGGTACAGACTTCATGAAGAAGGACATTAACGAATGGCCAATCAAACATGCAAATGAAGTTCATGCGAAGAAAGAAGATCTGGACAGAAGAATAAAAGATCACGGATGACCATTGGAAGATGCAAGTCACTATGTGTCCAGATTGATGGTGGAACAAATGAAGATTATTCAGTTATTCTTGATATCCTAAAAACATTTAACATAACGGTCAACAAAATGACAGCCTGATGAAGATTAAACGTCGCGTCTCTAGAATCATAAGATTTATGGAAAACGCTTCACAATTTTTCAGAGATCGACTGAAGAGAACAGTGAAGACTACTCCAGTAGCCATCAGTAGTATGACGAAAGCAGAACGTTCGAGATGGTTTGCTGAAAATGATACATTTGTGCCTACCAAGCAAGAGTTAGTAATATCAAACTTTTCTCTTATTCAATAGGCTCAGCAGTCGCTACTGTCAAATGTGGAGCATAAGCTAAAGTCACTGAACCCGATACTGGACGCAGACGGTGTGTGGAGAGCACTAGGTCGTACTGGTGCTGCTATATCAAAACCGCCTGAGAGTATACCATGCTCTGAACCCTTTGCAGAGATCTTGTGCGTAAATGTCACCAACCGCAGCACTCTGGTGCGGATACTACTCTTGCCCTAGTACGTGAGAAGTTCTGGATCCTCAACGGTAAACGGTTTGTCAGCAAAATTGTGTCGCGGTGCCCATATTGTCGCTTTCTAAGGAAGAAGATTGCCCAAGTAGAGATCGCTCCTCGTAAGGTGGAACAACGCTTGCGATCGCCAATATTCGAACTTGTGGTCATTGACATAGCTGGTCCGTTCAATACCATCGCAGATCGCCGCAAGACGAGAAATTACCGTATAAATTCTAGTAAAGCCTGGATTCTGGTTATCGTGTGTCGTGCATCTGGTGTGGCCCACATAGAGGTCCTTGAAGGTTACGACACCAACTCTTCCTTGCAGGTTTCGATGCTTTCACTAGAATCGTGGAAAACCCACGTCTGTGACTGCAGATCTTGGTTCACAAATCCGTGGTGCTGCAAACGTCATGGAGAGCCTTTGGAACCATACCAAGATAGCAAAGATTCAGACAAATCCCGAAACAACAACCTGGCACTTCGTACCATCTGGAGCTCATTCGTCAGTCGGACAAGCTGAGAGGATGATCAGAACTGTGAAGAACACTTTAGAAGCTGTCACTGCTTCGAAAAAGCCTGAGTGTAATAAGTTACGTTTGCAGAGACTAATGTACAGTGTTGCTGATATGATAAATGATAGGCCTTTAGGTATTCAGAGAAATAATGTTGCCAAATTAGACGCTGTGAGATTATTACATCCAAATGACCTTATTTTGGGTAGATCAAACGGTGATATCAGTGAACTTTTAGATTTCGAGTTGACTAAAATACCTGAGCTAATAGAGTACACAAAAATACTCGCACTGAATGAACTCTTTTTAAATCATTGGTGGAAAATATGGTATGATCAAATTTTCTCAGCTCTTCTTCCCAGAAAAAAGTGGTCAGATTCCAATCGGGGAGTAGAGATAAATGATATCGTAATAATCAGAGATACTAATCCTGTGCATAACCAGTGGCATTGGGGTGAAGATGTTTCTGAAAACAAGTCGTCTGATAATATAACACGTTCAGTATCGGTGCGGTATAAGTCTGATGAAAAATCTAAGTTTGTCACTAAGTCTGTCAGAGATTTGGTTGTCATTCTGGGGAACAGTAACATGCGTGTGATTTTCAGTTGCATAAAACGTAAAAAATTTTCGCAAAAAGTGCAATTTCATCTAAATGAGTAATTTTATATATTTTGTCGTTTTGTTTCATGTTCTTATTATGTAAAAAAAAAAGGTAAAAAAAAAGTTGAAAATGTAAAAAGAAAAAAAAAATCAAGTTCCTATTTGTTATTTATTTATCAAATGAGATCAAATTTTATCTATAATTCTAGTATGTAATATTTGTTACAAAAAGGTTCAAAGGTGAATTTTAAACATTCATGGAAAAACGTGTATAATTTATAACTGAGTAAGAAATTTACCCGAAATAAAGCTCCGGGGTATAAACAGACACGAATCACGTCCTCTATTTCCATATTGAACTAGCTAATTATAAAATTTGGGGTCGTTCAGTTGCCAAACTAGGTACTGGACGAATTCTTTAACAAGTGAGAATCTGGGTAAAGAATTGTTGTTTTACACCTGTTCTTGAGAACTGGAGCTGGGCGGTTCTCTTTTCGAGATCGCCATTAATAATTTAGAATAAGACTGCGCCCTCCAACTAAATAACTTGGAGTAAGTAACTGTATAAATTCATCCATTCCATTTGTAATTTACTGGTCAATTCAAATTCAAATCTGTTATTTCTGTTTTGATTGGTTTTGTTGTAATATACTTATTATTGGTTTTTGTAAGTCGTAATACAAATGTAATCTAATTTTAATTTAGGTCTGTTAACATTTTTTTCTGTAAAAGTAGGATAAAAATGTTATTGTAATTATTTCATTTGCAGAATGAAATGTCTGTAACGACTTTAACGTCGTGACGTTACATGCCTCGTTCGTATGGTTGGTTGAGGTGTCAATGGTCTTATTCTGATTGGGCAGGTGCAAGCCCCTATAGTTGCGCTATATATATATATATATATATATAAATATATATATATATATATATATATATATATTTGTATATATATATATATATATATACATACATACATATATATATGTATATATATATATATATATATATGTATATATGTGTATATATATATATATATATATACATATATATATATATGTATATATATATATATATATATATGTATATATATATATATATATATGTATATATATATATTATATTTATATATATATATATATATATATATGTATATATATATATATATATATATGTATATATATATATTATATTTATATATATATATATATGTATATATATATATATATATGTGTGTGTGTGTGTTTGTGTGTATACGTGTGTATTTATAGACATATATACACAGTATATACAGCTATTCAAACGTAAGCATCGAAAACATTCCATGCAGGGGAAGAAATAGGAACTTTCTTTCATGAAGATCTGGAAATATTTATGAAAAACATAAGACACAATTTACCTTTGTTTTGGGGTGATTTCAATGCTCGAGTAAGTCAAAAGAAGTGAGGAGAATCATCAGTAGGTATATTTTGAGTAGGCACAAGGAATGACAAAGCAGACATGCTCGCAGAATTTGCTGAAAGAAACAGAATTAAAATCATAAACACCTTTATTTTGGTAAAAATTAACACAGAAATGGACACAGAGAATCCCAAATGGAAAATGAGAAATTGGATATGTTTCATTCTCAGTGAAAAAGTTAATTTAATTCAAGATATACTGTAATAATGTTATTAGTGTTATAATCAAGCGATCACAGAATGCTGAGAATTAAAAGTGGTTCAGATATATGGAAAAAAAAGAGAGAAACTAATTTAAAGAAAAATAATAAACAGTCTTTTAATAAAAGCAAATTATGTTCTTAAGTTTAACCATATAAAATGGGTATTGCCAGCTGCATGATGAAATGGAAGGAAGAAGAAATGAACAATAATTTAACAAAGTTTATGTTAAAATCAGCACAAGCGAGGTGGAAAAGTTCATAAATAAGATCAAGGAAAAATATTGGAAAAGATCAAAAATTTAGAAAAATAACTGGACATTAAGATAAAATCCATTAGAGGGGAAATATAACTAGCAGAGCTATCCAAAACAATAAACAAACTAAAAACAAAAAACATTCTTAAATACAATCAGACCAGAATCGAAGAGAGGAAGGAGCATTGAACTGATGAAAAGAAGACTCGGAACCAACTCCAACAGATGTTTGCTTTCAAGGATAAAAATGGCAGAGGATATCTATACAATGCTATACAATAATATTCTAAAAATAACTTTGCATGTAGATATGATGAAACGCCTGAGCCGGTACCAAACATAACAGTAGAGTAGATGAAGGCATGAAATGAGGCAAAACAGCTAAAGATGAATTGAATATTGATTTAATAATGATGTAGGAGATTTCATAGTAGCAAAACTGGACGACCTTTACATAAAAACATCTGCAAGAAAGCTCTATACCTACAGCTTGGAAAAAAAACTTTATCAGGATACTGATTAAAAACAGGTAGACTTAAAGACCTGAAAAATTACTGCCCAATAGGTTTAGTGTATGTAATATATGAAATATTTACTAAGATCATATTATGCCGAACAGAATGACAGCTAGACTTTGATCAGCCAAGAGAGCAGGCAAGCTTTAGAGGTAAATATTGAACTACTGAACATATCAATGTAATTAACTAACTAATTGAAGAACCTAGAGAGTATGACAAAACATATGCATGGCATTTATAGACTATGAGAAAGCTTTTGATCCTTTCAGAACCTCGGCAGTAATGAAAGCCTTTAATAGACAGGGAATAGAGGAATCTTATTTTAGAAAACGTAATGATATCTATACAGGAAGTACAGCAACTGTAGAACTGCATAAATACAGAGAGAAAATTCTGATTTAGAAAGGAGTTAGACAAGGAGAATCTGTCTCTCTTAAAATACTTACCGTATGCCTAAAAGTTTTTAAGAATTTAGTTTGGGAAAATGTAGGAATTGATATTAATAACGGTTACCTTAACAACTTAAGATTTGCAGATGACATTGTTGTGGTGTTGAGTGAATCATGGGAGAAATTTCAAAAGTTGATCGATGGGTTGAATAGATAAAGCAAAAATGTAGGAATGAAAATGAATATTAGTAAAAATATGATAATGTTCAATGAAAATGCAGAGATAACAAATAAGAGTAATTGGACTAGTCTCTTTTGCTGGAGTGCCGCTATGTGAATACTGAGAGGTGAAATGAATGCAACTAACTTTATTTCAATGAATCCTGGGTTTATATAAAAGTTGTTCCAGGCAAGAACGTATCAAAAATTAAAAAAAAAATATTCATGAGCAGGCAGGCTTAAACAGGTTTTTGTTATCAGTGTGAGGGGAAAACAATATATTCAAAAAAAAGAAATAACCTTACAGTGTACAAGTGTAGGTGAAACATATGCAGTATGTTGTAGATATTGTTAATGAATATATATACTTAACACGGACAGTAGGTGATTTCTGTGGACATGAAATCGAAACTGGGATGGAGAATTTTTGGTAAACAAAATAAGATTGTGAAAAGTAAATGGCAATTTCTCTAAAAAAAAAAGTATTTAATCAGATAGTCGTATAAGTTTTAACGTTTGCATCAGAAACTTGGAGATTTACTAAAGCCTTAAAATATAATCTAGTTATAAATCAGAGAGCTATATAAAGAATAATGACGGGAATAACATTAAGAGACTGGAAGAGAGCAAGAAGGATACGAGAGCAAACTAAATTATAGAATATTCTAACAACATAAAGAAAAAGAAACGGATATTTGCAGGACATGTAATGAGAATGACATAGTTCATGGACATTAAGAATAACAGAACAGATCCCTAGGGATTGCAAAAGAAAAAAGGGGAAAAAAGAAAAGATATATTTCTGAAATAAGGAATTTTTTACGTATAAACTGTCATGAAAGAACATCAACAGACGCAATTGGAAGGACTTGTATGATGCCTTTGTTTTGCAGTGGCTAATGATGATGATGATAATGATTATACAGTATATATATATATATATATATATATATATATATATATATATATATATATATATATATATATATATGTATATATATATATATATATATATATATATATATATATATATATATATATATATATATATATATATATATATATATATAGATAGATATATATATGTGTGTGTGTGTATAAATATATACACACAATATATTAGCAGAGTTACACGTCATTTCCTGGGTGTAGGATAAAAAAAAACAATGTCAGTATATGCTACTGGGATGACTTATTCTGGAATGCATGTTTTTTTAACTCTTAGATACTCAAATTGCCCAAAATATTTCATTTGTGGAAACTGTGCAACTGTGAAGATAAAAAATTTCCTATGTTAAGGTGGAGATTATATTTGTGACAAGGTTAGCCGAACATTCCCTCCACTACAAAACAATATAGTTGGCTCATGCTTCCATTTCAGAGCACAAAGATTACATTTTTGTAACATCAAGCCAATTTGTACTATATCCTCTGTTTCTAACCATGTCTTGGTTCAGAAATGAAGACACTAAAACGCCATTGTTTTGCATTAAACGGACTTACTCTAACTTATGTACCCCCGACTCTCTCAATGTGGCAATTATTCTATGGTTTTTCTTGTGTCTGTTTATTTCACTGAGCACTCATTCATTACTGGTTACCCTAAAGTCGAGTTATTCTTTTATTTCTTGGTTCCTGATATCTTTTTTGATCTTCAATGCGAGAATTTCTTTGTTCTTTATCTTCTCCTTCATGCTTAGCTACCATTCTGTTGGCATTAATGTTCCTTTTATCTGAATTTACAAGATGATGGAGTATCTGGCTCCCCACATAGTTTTTCTGAGAGCACTAATAGATTCAAGACCACTTCCATTGTCTTTCTCGGAAATTTTTACAGAATATTACATATTTGAGGTTTAAAGTGGGTGGAGTTTTGCTAACCATAGCACCCTTAAGGGAGCACATAGAGATTTGAGATAACTTCCATTAACTTCCTTTGAGAATTTCACATAAGAATACAATTTTAGCTTTTATGTAAAATTGCATATATTTGAAGTTTTAAGAGGCTGGAGTTCTAACCCCCGTAGCTCCCTCAGGTGGAGGCCACTTAGAGATTGGTGACCATCTGCATTATCTTCCGCGAAAAATTTATATAAGAATATAATTTTAGCTTTTAGGTATACTCTCTAACATCTCTTCTTATCAGGAACACACACAAACACAGATATATATATATATATATATATATATATATATATATATATATATATATATATATATATATATATATATATATATATATATATATATATATATATATATATATTCACACACACATATATATATATATATATATATATATATATATATATATATATATATATATATATATATTATTATCATTATTATTATTATTTTTATCTATATATTAATACGATAGCGTGTGTCTTATTTATTTTGTTTGTCACACTTAAAAGAAAACAGAAATAATTTCATGGTATACTCGTGTGTTGTGCTTTTAAGAAAACATATATAATTTCATGGTATATTCTTACAAATTCACATTAGACTTTCATTACTTGATTAACCAAAGCACATCTTATATAGTTTTCCCAATTTTGTCTTTTGCACCTGACTCCTTTTTTTAAATATTAGACAAAAAATTTAGTTCCTTCAATTTCCATAACCTACATTATAAAATTAATTCAGGGATTTTCGTTCAATGAAAAAGACAAATCCTTTCTTATTGTAAAAGATTTCTCATAATTCTGATCCCCCTTGTTTCAAATCTTCCTACACATTACTTAATTTCCCGTCCGCTTATCATATTTAATGACCATTAATAAAGCTCAAGGACAGACTTTCAATAATGTTGGGATCTACCCACCACAACCTGGCTTTACTCATAGATAAATTTATGTAGCCTTCTCAAAAGCAAGGTCTATGAACAGTGTAAGAGTGAAAATTTGTCCTCCGAATAAGTCTACTCATGGCCAGAGAAGAGGAACTACCTTCAATAGAAATATTGTATATCATTTTATATTCAAACATGTATAGGTTAGGAACAAGATAATTTGTATTGAAAATATCATTTCATGTAATCTACACGGGTTCCGCTAGTTATTATTATTATTATTATTATCATTATTATTATTATTATTATTATTATTATTATTATTATTATTATTATTATTATTATTATTAACAGAATATTGAAAAAGCCTAGGGTGCCATCCTACCAGATTTCATGATATGCAGTTTCAGAGGGTCTGTAATTATGGGGACCGCAAACCCCCAAGGTGGATCTTGATCAACAGGAAATGGCGGGATAAAAAATACATAAGATTCGATCATTAAATATTCTATAAGCTCGTTGCACCTTGCAGACCCTTAGAATTTAGGCTGTTCACAACTGAAAGAGATATGGAAAAAATAATGATGGAAACAACACTAAGACTCAGAAAAAGAGCAACATGAATACAACAGCAAACTAAAGCAGAGGAAATTGTAACAACATATAATAAAAAGAAATGAACATGGGTAGGAATTATGAGAATGGTAGGCAATAGATGAACATTAAGAATAACGGAATAGGTTTCTAAGGATTGTAAAATAAGCAACCAGGAATCATAGAAATACATGAATAATACAGCATCCGCCTGACGGATCTCACCTGACCTATTTAACTTCTGATTGTTTTTAGGTTCAATCAGCAGTATGCCATACGTATTGCTACACTCAGCAAAATTATCTCAGCACTTTACGTATACATTAAGCACCAACAGAAGAAAACATTGTTTTCATCAAGTTTATACAAAACACGTCAGAAGAAGAAATGATGTCTGTTCAAACAACAATAACACCAAAGAAAAAAGTTCTAGTCATCAACTCGAGGAATGTCATGTATGCAGGGGTAAGGAGGGACACTCTGAAAGAAATTTTTGAAAACTACCTCTTCAGGCACACATACATTGTTCAAACACTGCGCCATTAATAATGCTTTGTTTCACTACTGTGTTAGATGTAACCATCTTTACTCGGTACGGACCTAAATGCGCTGGCTCTAGTTTGTGTTTCTAGGTTATAATCATTTCAAATACACATGATCGCCCACAAATACTTTTACCGGTGTGGTTTTGAGCTGACCCTCATACTTTGAGCTGTGTTTTTCATTAGCTCTTTTCAAAAACCTTTCAGTGGTGTTCATTACTCTCCTCAAGAGATAATTATTAAATACACATGGTATCACTCAGTTGAATAATTTGGCAATTATTGTGAATTAATCAGGACCGTAAATGGTAACACAGGATCCTGTCCATACACTAAAAAGAAAGGCGTATCCCTGAGCGAGGCACTATATGCAACCTTCAAAGCTAGTTCAGCTGTTGGAAGCATGGCATGCAAATGAAGGGATCCTCAGCCACTAAGTAATGTGAAATTCGCACTACTTCCCCATTATGCGATTCCAATATGCCACCTAATCTCTAAACTTGAGACCATTATTACTTATAAAACCTTTTACAAACAAACCTACTAAGGAAAGAACACATCGCCTGAGCTATTAAATTTACGGATTTATCTAACATTACGTATGTATGAGTGTACCGAGTAGATGCATAAACAAATTCACATACTATATGCACTTACGTTGTGTTAAACCAGTAGGAAATGATCCTACCACATCCATATAGACCCTATAAAACTGAATATGAATCACAGGTCAGTTTCTGGCTTCCGATAGAGTGTTTTTATATTCTTTGAAACAGTTACATGCATGACAATATATTATATAATTTTCTATAGATTTGATCATTCATAACCAAAAGAAGGATTCACGTGTTCTCCTTGATGTTCTATCAATCACTAAATGGCCTGCATACGGGCTTGCATGTAAAAAGTGGATGGCTCGATTAATTAAAGAGGGAGGAAGAACTACCCATGCACAAAATTCGACTTCTCGTAACCACAATATAAGATATTCTCTATAAAAAAAAGACTCTCATGAGCCACATTCAGAAATGATGGATAACTCTCCGATTCCCCTTTATTCACTGCTCGCACTCATTACATCCATTCCTCTTTTTTATGTCCCTCTCGGACTTCTTTTATGTCCCAACCCCCCAAGTCAATCACACCTGCATCATCAGGGCATTCATCCTGGACACTCCTGATCATGTCCTCAGCCACCCGCATATATTCACCTTCACCGCTCCCATCTCTCTCTCTCTCTCTCTCTCTCTCTCTCTCTCTCTCTCTCTCTCTCTCTCGGGTTATAGACAATTCGCTGTCAGGCGGTTTTGTGGTCAGTCACTTTCACCCCCGGGTGAAGTCGATACGCCGTCATAATTGCACCCATACTTGGTGGAGTCTGTTCGCCGTCAAAATAGGAGTCGTTTTCTCTGTCAATATGAGTTGTTTCGCAATTGGCGGTAGAATTTTTTTTTATTGCTTGTAAAGTCATTGTTAATTTAAATAAGATTAAAATCACATATTATTATTTTCTTTGTACATAACTTATATTATTTCCGTAGAAGATAATAAATTTAAAATACACATTAGAGAATACATGGCACAACTAAAATATATATATATACAAATCACGTTTTATATATATATATATATATATATATATATATATATATATATATATATATATATATATATATATATATATATATATATATATATATATATATATATATATATATATATATATAATTGAGTTGTTTGTTTATATTTTTTCAGCTAGTGTGTGTGTGTGTGTATGTGTCTGCTTTTCAGCGAGCGAAAGGTAATTAGTGCAGTGGTTGTTTGTGTTGAGAAAGACCGATGGAATAATTGAGTTGTTTGTTTATTGTTATAGCTAGTTTAGGACAGTGGGGAATGCCTGGAACGAATGGATTTTCTGATTGACTGTGGCAGGAAACAGTTGAGTGCTGAATATTATTATTTTATACTTTTTTATTTTAAAAGTAAGTATAAAATACAATTTATTTTTTTTTTTAAAGTAAGTACAATTTTTTTATATTTACTCGGAGTGATTCTAAATGATTCTGATAATCTTCTACGGAAATAATGTAAATTATTGTACATAGAATAAAATAAAATGTGATATTAATCTTATTTATATTAACTATGACTTTACAAACAATAAAAAAAAATTCTGCTGCCAATTGCGAAACAACTCCTATATTGACGGCGAAACGACTCCTATGTTGACGGTGAACAGACTCCACAAAGTGTGGGTACAATTATGACGGCGAATCGACTTCACCCGGGGCGAAAGTGACTGACCGCGAAACCGACTGATCCCATTTTCTGATTGCTCATCGGGTGAATTCACATCCCGTTCTCTACTTTGATGGGCATCTTCAATATTTTGGTTACGTTCTCCGTTCCTCTTTTGTGCCTTATTTGCTACTCCTATTAGTGCACCTCTATAGAGGGCATCAGTTACCTTGTTAGCTTTACCTTCTATGTGGTGAAAACCCTTTATATTAAACTCTATTAATATTTCAGTCAATTTCGCTTGTCTAGATGTCAAATCTCTTTTAAAAAATATGTCACGCATAGGCCGATGATCACTTTGCAACTCAATTGGCAGACCTAATAAAAAGAACCGATGCTTCTCTAGAACCCAAAGAATAGCCAAAGCCTCTCGATCGAATGTACTATAATTCTTTTCTTTCCCTTTTAATGCCCTGGAAGCAAAACAAATGGGTCGCTCTCTACCTTTATCGTCTTGTTAAGAAACTACGCTACCAATAGCTAAGCTACTCGCATCTGTTGTCACTAAAATCAGCGGATCAAATCTAGGATATGGGAGTAAGTCATTACTAGTTAAGACAGCTTTCAAATGGTTTAAGGCCCTTTCTCCTTCCACTCCCTAATTTATTAGTTTTTGTTTCTTTAAAGCATCTAAGGATCTCGCTATCTCTCCAAAACCTCAGGAATTTACAGTAATACCTAGCGAACCCAGGGAACCCAGCTACTTCCTTAGGGATATGTGGCCTGGGGAAATCCCTAAACGCTTCTACTTTACTGTGGCACAGTTGGGTACCTTCTGGAGTTATTATGTGACCTAAAAATTCGACCTATTTACAGAAAAATTTGCACTTTGACAAATTTATTTTCATACCAATATGTCGCAATGCTTCTAAAACTTTACGAATATTATTATTATGTTCTTCGGCCGTTTTCCCTGTAATTATGATATCGTTTGAATAAACAAGAACATTATGGCCAATTAAGGGAGACAAAATCACCATCATTACTCGAGAGAAATGACTTGGAGCATTTTTAACACCGATAGAAAGAAAAAAAAATGAACTGAAATAGTTGATCGTTAGCTATAAATCCCATTTCACATTTACTGTCTTCTTGAATGGGTATTTGATAGTATACAGACTTTAAATCAATATTTCTAAAATATTTACTATCCTGTACCCTCAAAAGTAATTCTTCAATCAAGGGCAATGGAAGTGCATTATCCTTAGTGACTGCATTCAACTTCCTATAATCAATACAAATCTTACAGAGCCATCCTTTTTCCTAACAGGTACAATTGGAGAAGTCCAGGGGGATTCGCTCTCCTCGGTTATCCCTGTTCCCATAATTTACTAATTTCCCTTTCTATATCTCCCAATTTCAATGCTGAAGGGATATCGATCAATCCTCCCGGGTAGCTCGTCCCCAATTGCAATTACATCGGAATAATTATTAACAATGACACTAACTACAGGTTTATATTCTGACGGACATAGATTTTGCACTTGCATAATCTGGTTTTGAGTGCGTTCGTCTGTATGGGTGGAATTTGTGGCTCCCAAGATCCCATTATTAATAATTTCACACAACTCTAATTCACACACATAATCACTTCCTAACACAACTTTTTTTTTATTTTGCAAATTAACTATCGTTTCATCAGCTCTGTTCTCTTGTATCTCAGATAAGCCCTCTAAGACTATATGTGCCCAATTGTCATGGAGTTTAACAATGACCTTGGTTTCTTCCGGAAGAGGCTGACAAGGCTCACTGATATGCTCATAAGTGTCTAGGAAGACAACACTTCTCCTCTCTCAGGTAAAGAAGTTACCTTACTTAAATGTCTCTCCATGCCCAAACAAGTACTTACTCACTCATTACTTTTTATCGGCAAAATGCACCCTCCTGCTTTTACTGTTATTTCATCTTTTGCCCAAGAAATGCATATTTGATTGCTGCCTATAAAATGAATTCCTAATATAGCCTCGATTCTTAGAATTCCCAAGGTGGCCAGGCAAAAAAATCATGTGTAAACTTCACAGATCTCACCTTAAAGTTGACGATCGTTGTTTGGCTTACGCATAGTTAATTTCCTCCTGGCGTGTCAAGGACTATGGATGCCGCTAACTGTAGTAGGTCTGAGGAGAATCTTTTTTCAATCATTGAAACGCAGGCTCCTGTGTCGATCAGCGCTTGTATGGATTTAAATGGTACGTCAATTCTAACTGCTAACATTCCTAGCCGGCCATTAAAATATATGGGAAATGGGCCAACAACCTCGGCAGCAACGCCGCTGCTCACTAGTCATATTGCAAGTACTGCGGGGTGAGGTCAATTCTAACTGCTAACATTCCTAGCCGACCATTAAGATATATGGGAAATGGGCTAACAGCCTCGGCTGCAACGCTGCAGCTACCCAGTCCTCTCGCTAGTGCTGCGGGGTGAGGTCAGGGGTACCGATGGAGGTCCCAGTGCCTGTTCTACCAAATCGGTCGTTGTCACACTCACCACTGCCTTGGCTGCTGCTTCTGATGTCATGTGGTGGGGAAGGGGGGGGCATCGATCTCCCTCATCTCCCCCTTCCTCTGTTTCCTTTTGCTCAGATGTCGGGCCAGGGGAAGAGTGCGTGTGCCACAGCCTGCCCGCCCTCGGCGTTTTTTTTGCTCGCCACTTCTCGAGATAGATGACCATAGGCCTGACAAGTGTGACAGTGGAGGGATCGATGGGTGGGGCACTGCACTAGTCAATGCCCCTCTCCCCGCACCACCAGCATCTGAATACTCTTCTCACCTGCTGACTGCGTTCTCCCCTCTCCCGCTTTGGGGGTTTGTGAGTGCGTCTCATAGCTGCCAACTACTCGGAAACAGGGTAGTTATTCTCGGTCATTTTTTCTTCTGGTAAACTGCTAGTATGTTTTGTATCGCGCTTTCTACGTCTGCTAATGAGCGATTGTCATCGAACAAATAACCACATAAATATGGTTTTACTAATATGCAAATATATTTACGGGCAATTGCTATTTTATCACCATCTGGAAGATTGGCACTCTAGGTAAGAAACGAATCACAATCTGGAAAAATGCAAGTTGCAAAACTAAAACCGATTTCACCTTCTCGAATTTTGGGTTTATAACTTTCTTTTATGTCACCCATTCTCGCATCAGGTATGACATATTTCTCAATTAAACGCCGTTTTATTTCAGTATAACTTCTTAAACTGTCTTGTGGCCCACGCATTACTTCCATTGCCAGAGCATCTTTCAGTAATCTAATTACTTGAATAGCTTTTTCTCTTTCCGACCACCCATATGAGGCCACTTTAAAGTCTCTCAAAAACACTTTAATCTATTGAAACCCTTCGTTAGGCCGTTGATCATCGAATGGCCTAACACTTGCCTGGAGTTCTGGCAACTTTCGAACTATGATTTGTCTATCTTCACTCGGCTGTGTATGTGTACTTTCACTTGTGTACTTTTGGACTTCGTTCATGTACGTCAGATATGCTGTGGTTGGGCACCGCTCCTATTCTCGTCCAACAAAGAATCTCTTCATTAACTCTGTTAGGTTATTAACCTATTCTCTAAGTACTTTGTTTGTAGTTTCAGGCTATATTCTTCAATGGTCTCTCTTTAACCCACTGACCCTTCATTTTCCTCTTCAGCAGCAACAGCGTCTGCTATGTTAGTCCTTGTGTATCTAGGCATCTAGAACTTTTATTTTACCGGCTCAAAGAATAACTTTGCTCACAGCATATACTAACAAACACCAATATGTCCCCTGTCAACGGATAATGAGACATCGGAACGTAGGTTTTTTTCACTTTATTACAAAAAGGTTCGTGAATACACTGTGTACAGCCGATACTCTCAGGTGAGCACCTTCTCTAATGTATGCACAAAGGCTACTTACTACCCTCTCACGAGCAAAATGCAATCTTGCTACAAAAACAAGCCGAATAGTTAGGTTTGGTTGAATTCTCATAATTATAGAGTTCATTTACCTTTACGTATAAAACACATATTTGCATACAAAGTAGGTCATATGTATGCATCCATAACTAAATGTATATATAAAATATATTTGCATATACATATATGTATATGCTGTGGTCGGGAAGTTCTTATGGTTGGATGTGATTTAGTGCTGCCTTTGACCGTATTGATCATGAAGAGTTGCTGTGGATAGGTGCCATAATGAGTATCGAAATATGATATCTGGTGTTACTCAGGGCAGTGTTCTAAGTTGTCTTCAGATGCTGAATGTCATATTAATTTGTTGGACAAGAGCTAGTGAACTTTTTTATATCATATTCCTGTACTAGATGGTAATCTCTGGCACCATCATTCATTTAGTTCTCTATGCATATTGATAAATTTTTTTTAATAATTCTGACTAACCTTTGCATTCAAACCTTCCTAGACTGTACCAAACAATACGTAATACTAGGTATGCAGTTAATTCCATCAGTCATGCCTACTCCACCGTAGGGCTAAATACTACACAGTATTCTATTATTCTAGCTATGACCAGATTGGGGGATGATCTTCCTAATCGGGCATTAGAATATTTGGAACCTCTGGAGTACAAACTCGCAGCTAATATGTCCCTGTTAAATAGGCTATCATATGTCTCTCCTCATCGTTAATATATGGCGGATCTATTTTAACGTTTTTACAGATCTTGAAATGTTGTATTTCAATTATTCCTTATTTCTTATGTAGTTTATTTATTTTTGACTGTGGGATTTCTTTGGCTTATAGCATCCGGCTTTTCCAACTAGGATTGTAATTTTGATTGGAAATTCTCCGTATAAACATAATGTCCTCAGCCGTATTTCAGTAAAGTACTGCGACCGTAATTTTACTTTACTTTGTTATTATCTTTTTACGGGTTGGTGATCCTAACGCCAATAAATCCATTTTTAAACCGTTGAAATCCTGGAACAAATGTTGCCATACACTTACGGTTTTTCTTTTTTTTCTTTTTTTACAGCAAATTTTGAAACATTTTAGGTTCATGTTCCTCGGTGCTCCCTCTTCAACACAATAATTGTGGGCTTACTACTTGAAGCATAGGTGCAAAGCACTGCCATCTGCCGAAAGTTCTTTGTCATTCGTTACCTCCTACACAGACAGAACAGCTTCAGTGTTTTTACTTCTAACTTCCAAATCCTGTCTAATATATCGAATAACTTCTTTAGTTGGTGTATCTAACTTCCCTACTTCTATGCCATTGCTTGTAAATTTTCGTAATTGATTACAGCTAAACATATGATCATTTGTATCCTCTGTCTCACTGAACAACACACACAACCTAATCTTTTTCTTTCCTATTTCTATAATTTTCTTTTGAATCTCTCATATTCAATCTTTTTTTTTCATAACTATTACTGTTTCATTAGTGTTAAGTTCCCTTATGTAATCTCTTATGTCGTTATTATTTACAAACCTCAATTTGGTCATTTATGTTTTCGTATCTTGTATTTTCTTTTAATCTCGTTTACAACTTTACTTTGTCTTCCTTTCTTGAGTTCTTGCTTTTATAGTTTCTTGTTTCTTCAATTTTCATATCATATTTTTATAATACTTCAGTAGTAGTAGTAGTAGTAGTAGTAGTAGTAGTAGTAGTAGTAGTAGTAGTAGTAGTAATCAGAAATTTCTGACCTCCGCCAAAGGTTAATGGAGTCGTCCATGGCCTAAGATCTATGTGTGGAGAAAATTTTGTCAAAATCAGTCGAGTAATTTTGACGTAATCCTGTCCACAGAAAAACGAATATGCAAATATGGATCGGGATCCAAATCAACTCTAAATTATAATGGGGTCGTCCATTTCCTCAGGTCTATCTTAGGTAGGTAATAATAATAATAATAATAATAATAATAATAATAATAATAATAATAATAATAATAATAATATATGCATATATACAGTTTTGCTAGCAAAAATTTTTTAGTTTTTTAAGATTAATTCAAACCCAGTTATAATCTTTCTATATAAGGCAAAACCTTATTTTTGCAATATACATTTCACTTGGTGGCTAGCGACTTTTTTTTTATAGATTTCCACAAAAGAAAGTTAAGAGTGCCTATTCTCTCTCTCTCTCTCTCTCTCTCTCTCTCTCTCTCTCTCTCTCTCTCTCTCTCTCTCTCTCTCTCATACCTTGAAAACACTCATATTACACGCTCATTGTGAAATGCTCTCCACTTACTAAACAGAGAATGATTTATTAAACTATGGCTTATTCTATTTAAAGAAATAAGAATAACAAAAATAAAGTGAGAATATGTAAAGAATCTAAAAAAACCCTTCCACAAATAACTTTTAACTATCATGTACAAACAAACATACATGCATGTAGATTTTCAAGTCCTTGTGTGTGATAGACAGGATATAAACTTTGGCTACAATTATATTGAGTCAATATTTCATGATAGAGAATCAATTAACGTCAAATAAAAATCTGGGATGCAATTTGACAACTAAAATATATGCTATTTATGTCGGGCACTCCATACAAATGGGTCTCTTGTCAATGTCATTGTTTGAAAGGGAAACGGAAGTTATTTGTAATATAGTTCAATTGCTCGGTCCCTAGATTGGTAATACAGATATGAGGTATCTCTGGTGAAACTGTAATAGTCATATAATGAGAGAGAGAGAGAGAGAGAGAGAGAGAGAGAGAGAGAGAGAGAGAGAGAGAGAGAGAGAGAGAGAGAGAGAGAGAGAGAGAGATCTATTATGTAGAGGAACGCTCACACATTTTAAAATGGATTGAACTCATTATGTTGGCAACGCCATTAATACTTCCATTGGTATTTGATGCGTTGAAATACCGTTCACATAAAAAATGCTAATTGAATCCAGCATATATGATGGACTTCACAAAATTACAGTAAAATAAATCGCATCATCGTAACATTTTCAATGTAGATGAATAACATTGCGTCAAGTCACGTTAATCTAACATGAAAAAAAAGAAAAATGAAAAGTTACCGATGAAAATGTTGAAGGTAGCTTGAAACTCCTTTGTATAAACTGATCTTTAGCAAAATACAATACAAGATAAGCTAGGTCCATTATGCAATCTTTCAGAAAGGAATATTCACGAGAAGAATTTTTTTTTTTTATAAAAGGTAATATTTCAATCCGGTAGGGAATTGCATCCCATTTATCTCGACTCTCGGAATCTCCCTTTCATTAAGAGGTGGATAAACCGCAACTTTCTATGCTAAACTACGGTTATCTCTTCTCAAAGTTCTTGATTATTTCGGGATTCAGCTGAATACCGCTGCCAGGTTGCCGGTCCTTTTGGCCTCTGTCTTTAAACAATATAATCAATATAGTTATCAGATAGATATGAAATAAAGGAATTAAGTGTCACAGAATATATTCATCTAATTTTGAAGCAGCTCAAGATTTAAAATAAAAAATTCAAGTATTGTCATTCAATTTTAGCCAGTAGGCTGCACAATTCATGGTATATTTGAATACTCTTCCACGTAAAATGTCATCAAAATATCATACGAAAATGTCAAGCGAAACGGCCTTGTTAATCACCAACCACTGGAAACCAAGAAAGAAATGTAGAAGCCGATTGGTTTCATTAAAGGTTGTAGCTCACCATCTATTGGATTTCGATACCCGTTTTACACAGGGAACATTATTGGAACTAAATTATCCACGAAAGACGTGCAATGATCCTCTCCGTAAACCGCAGAATGCAAACCGGGAAAGTCTTCAGAAAAAGTCGGCGGGTAACTTCGAATTCTGCTAATTTTTGTTACCAAGGAAAAACGAAGAAAATAAAACCGAGGAGCTGAATAAATGTCAAGTTAAGAGACTTTGCATACCTGAAAAGTGTAATTGAAGTTAGGAATTTAGCTTTACACACGTTAAAATAGACTTAAGTGTTTTTTTTTTTTTTTTTTTTTTTTTTTTTTTTTTTTTTTTTTTTTTTTTTTTTTTTTCTATGCTAGGGCCAATGAGTTAGGACACCTAGTGTCCCTCTGTAGCCCTCGTCACCCCCCCCCCCAAAAAAAAAACTATAAAAAAAGAAAGGAGAGAAAGAGAAAAAAGAAGAGGATTTTGAGAATGAGATAGAAAGAAGTCATCCATTATGGGGACGTTTTACCCCAAGACAACGCAGTTCACTAGACAAGAAAACCAAAGATTAAATTAAGTTGTAAAGTGATGAGAGAGAAAAATTCCTCGAAAATGAATATAAAACCATTAAATAAATGTTTCTACATTAGGCAAATAATAACCATTTGAAAGAAACTAATGATCTTTTCACCCAGTCAAGCTGTACTATGTATATATTTCTGGAAGTAAATAAACAAATGTCATATAAGATATGAGAATAGATTCCCTTCGCTGCACAATATATATATATATATATATATATATATATATATATATATATATATATATATGTATATATACATATATATATTTATATATACACACATAGAGTATATATATATATATATATATATATATATATATATATATATATATATATATATATATATATATATATATACATATATATATATATATATATATATATATATATATATATATATATATATATATATATATATATATATATATACACACACACACATATATATATAATATATATATATATATATATATATATATATATATATATATATATATATATATATATATATATGTATGTACACACACACATATATATATATATATATATATATATATATATATATATATATATATATATATATATACAAACAGATACAGCTGTTTCTAGTACAATGCCAGACAAATGCTCGGACATGTCAATCCATGTCTGAGGTTTGGCCAGCTTTCATCGCCATGCTGGCCACTGCGGATTGGTGATGGTGGAGAATTTTCCTCTGATCGCTCCCAAGAGTGTGGGTCGCCCTGACTACAGTATTGCAAATTTGCTGATCATGGTGATACTTAAACCCTTCCATCCCGTTATTGTATCTGTACTTAGAAAGATACAGAAGGTTTATATATATATATATATATATATATATATATATATATATATATATATATATATATATATATATATATATATATATTATATACGGCACTAACGTCACACACTCGTATATTGTAAAGGTATTTCGGTTTTTTGTATATTGTCGTTGTCACTCTTCCCTTACATTGATACCTAGTTTCTGCCTGGATTTGCTTGAATCAATCTGTTTGAATTTTTGTGACCTTCTTTCACTGAAACTGTTGTTATAAAAGCTCTTTGTCTGCTGAAATAAAGTTAGTCGCATTATTCCAGTCTCTCAGTTACCACCTAACTGGTATTTCCACACATTGGTAACCCTGGCCTTTCACATCCCTCAGGCCATTCTACTACACGGATGCTGAAGACAAAGTTCATTTGCCTAGCAATACTAAGGATGCGAAGAATTGGGTCCGCACCTCTGCTTCATGCCAAACCTCAAAAGTAGATCGACACACAGATTTTCCTCAACCTCATTGGCGCTTTGCACACATTCATGATGTAGGTCCCCGACCCACATCACATTGACATCGTTACCTATTTACATCATTGACCACTCCACTCGTTGGCCTGAAGCCATTCCCATGGAAACTGCAACGCTTTCCTCTTGTACATCTGCCCTATTCTAAGGATGGATAGCAAGATTTGGTATCCCTTTCACTTCTCAATTGTGGACATCATTAGTGTATCCCCTGGGTATGACCCTTCATCAGACAACAGCATACAACCCTGCAACCAACAGTATGATTGAAGGTTTTCACCAAACTCTCAAAGCAGCTTTGATGTCCCGCTGCAGAGATATCCAGTTGGTTTACCCAGCTTCCCTGAGTCCTCCTGGAACTAAAACCCACTACTAAAGACGCTCTGGATGTTTCGAAAGCTGAAATGGCATATAGCAACCCATTGGTCGTCCCTGCTGATTTTTTTTTTCCTTCTGTAACCTCCTCCAACACTTCCCAGCACCTACGTCACGTAGTGGAAAAATTTACTCCATGCTGCTAGACTTACATGCCCACAGCTAAGCAACATATACCGACAGAATTGCATTAGGCAACACAAGCTTTCCTTCTCAACAACATTACCAAGCAACCGTTAACGCCTCCTTACTTGGGTCCATTCCTCGTGATCCATTGTACACCAAATGCAATTCTCCACAGCATATATGGCAAATAAGACTACGTCTCCATGAATTTACTAAAACCTGCATATCCGCTGCCAGATGACCCGCCTACAGTACCCCTCTCAAGAACATAGCTCCTTATTTCACATGTATGTCTTTTTAGGGGGAAGCTATGTACCACACCCCTATCGCACACTATTTTTTGTAAATTATCGTTATCGCTCTCCCATCGCTCTTGTATCAATCTGTTTAAATGTTTAAGACCTTGCACTGAAATCTGTTGTTATAGAAGCTCACTATCTGCTGAAATAAGTTAGTTGCAATTATGTAGTCTCTCAGCTCCCCAAAACTGGTGCATATACACCTTATATACATATATATATATATATATATATATATATATATATATATATATATATATATATATATATATATATATATATATATATATATATATATATATATATATATATATATATATATATATTTATATATATATATATATATATATATATATATATATATATATATATATATATATATATATATATATGTATGATATAATAATTGTAAGACGTCTTAGGTATCAAAGTTTCCATGTCTCGTCCAAAATTAAGCAAAATCATGTGATTCGCGTCTTTCTTTTATCCAAGAGGTGAAGCATTTGTCTTTCTTCCTATATACAAGTTATCATCAGACCAGATTGCACTGCCTACCATAATCACTTTTCTAATTACAGAAGTAAGTAGGTAAATCACAACTGGCGTCCAAGGGATTTTTTTTTTCCAAAATGCTCCTTCATTGACGCTACCTGACAACCGGAAGTAAGGGTATCTTAACATTCCTATATATCGTGGGGATAAAATATAGGAATATGGACCACACTCTTGTGGAATTAAACGGAAGAAGGATCAATAGGTGAGATCAATGTTAAAGTCAGTGAAGGATCATTATCATTTTATTTATTTTCATATATATATATATATATATATATATATATATATATATATATATATATATGTACATATAAACACACTCACATATATATATTATATATGTATATATATATATATATGTACATATAAACACACTCACATATATATTATATATATATATATATATATATATATATATATATATATATATATATATATATACATATATATATATATATATATATATATATATATATATATATATATACATATATATGTATATATATATATATATATATATATATATATATATATATATATAAATATATATATATATATATATATATATATATATGTATATATATATATATATACATAGATATATACATATATATATATATATATATATATATATATATATATATATATATATATATATATATATATATATATATTTATATATATGTATGTATATACATATATAATTTATATATACATATATATATATATATATATATATATATATATATATATATATATATATATATATATGCTGTATATATACATATATATATATATATATATATATATATATATATATATATATATATATATATATATATATATATATATATATATATATATATATATATATATATATACATATACACTGTATATATACGTATATATACAGTATATATATATATATATATATATATATATATATATATATATATATATATATATATATATATATCATCATCATCCCCTCCAAGGTCTATTGACGGAAAGGGCCTCGGTTACATTTTGCAAGTCGTCTCTATCTTGAGCTTTTGATTCATTACTTTTCTTTTCATCATCTCCAACTTCGCGCTTCATAGTCCTCAGCCATGTAGGTCTGGGTCTCCTAACTCTATTAAGGCATTTTGGAGGTCAGCTGAACGTTTGGTGAACTAATCTCTTTTGGGGAGTGTGAAGAGCATGCCCAAATCATCTCCATCTACCCCTCATTATGATTTCATCCACAAATGGCATCGAGTAATCTGTCTTATAGTTTCATTTTTAATCCTTTCCTGCTATTTAACTCCCAATATACTTCTGATGGATTGGTTCTTAAATCTACTAAATCTATCGGAGATTTTGTCATTACCATACCATGAATCATGTCCATAGAGTAGCACCGATCTCACTAAATTCATATATAGTCAGAATTTCATATGTAATATCAGGCGATTCGATTTCCAAATTTTACTCAACCTAGCTATTGTCACATTTGTTTTTTTTTTCAATCATTCATACAACTCTACTTTTAAGGATCCTGTATTGGAGATAATAGTTTCAAATCACTTAAATAATTTTACCTCATTAATCCTTTCTCATTTCATTGATATTTCATCTTCCATTGCGTACTCCATTCTCATCATCTCAGTCTTTCTTCTATTTATCTTAAGGCCAACGTCATGTGATATAGCATGCATTCTGGTAAGCAAGCATTGCAAATCCTTTGGTAATCCGCTAACAACGACAACATTATTAGTATACTTTAGGTCTGTTAAAACTTATCACCAATCCTGTTGAATCCCCCTCCACCATCTTTGACTGCTCTACTCATTACAAAATCCATGAGAAGAATGAACAACATAGGTGACAACGATTATGTGAACATTGTTCGAAAACAATTTATCGAAAACAATTACTCGAAAACAATTATTTGAAAAACAATTATTCGAATGGAAAATTGTTTTAAAGAAAGTTATTCGAAAGGACAATTATACTGAATGATAATTATTTGAAATGTAACATTGTTTATTTAAACAAAGGTGTAAAAACACAGATTTACTTGTAAATGCAAGTTATGCGCTACAGCGCGCAAATACTCTAATACAGAGTACTCTTCAAAGATTGCCACTAATTATTTATCCTTTCATTCAAGTCACGATATTTCTTGGAACGCTTCATATTTGTGCTTCCTCCTCTTAATGACATTTGCTGTAACAAAGCTCTGTGCCATCCTTCAAGTGTGTTGGTAGTCCTAGGCAAATCAGTATTGACTCTCAAAACAAGACCACGTACATATTTCAAACATAGGATTACGTCGATGTCGTCTTGAAGGATGACCAATTCACGAATCTTCAAAATAATCTAAAATAGGATTTACATTTTGAGGATATATATCTGAATCTAGTAAGGCTTCAAATGATTCAGTAACTTTGTCTACGGGGACACAGGCAATGGCTAACAGCATTCGAATTCTTAAAGCAAATTTGGAATCTGTATCGTATCTCACTTTCAGACCACAATCACATATCTTTCGATACAAGCACGGGCTTAAGTGGAAAAGGTATCCATAATGAGAAGCTGTGCTGAATTACTCTTTAACGGCAGTTATAGTTGCAAGTTCAAAGTCTGAATTTATGGTTGAAACTTGTAAATTTGGAACCATAGACTTAAATTGAGCAAATAAATTTCTATAAGTTTCAGCCCTTTTATCTGTAAGTAAAGCGTAGACCACAGGAATGGTATAGTTATTCTTCACAGCATGTACAGTATATAATTGCTCCCCTTTACTGCTTATTTGAATAATTGCTTATTTGAACAATTGCCTATTAGCGTAAAGTTCAAACAACATTTCGAATATTTATCATTTCGTATAGTTGTCCTTTCGAATAACTTTCTTTCGAACAATTTTCCATTCGAATCATTGTTTTCGATTAATTGTTATTGAATAATGTTCATGATACCGGTGACAACACATTCACTCTGAGTACTTCGCTTTTCACTGGAAATCTATTTGATAAGACTTCATTAACAATAACTTTGCACTTGCTATGCTCATGAGGAGGCTTATTCAATTTTAGATATTACAGAGGAATTCTATAATAACACATGACTCTCCATAAAATTAGCTGGTGCATACTATCTAAGGCTTTTATTATAGTCCACAAATGCCATAAAAATTGGATTTCTATATTCTACATATTGCCGTACAACATATCACAAAAGGAAAATTGGGCCAGTGCAACTGCTACCTTTTCGAAATCCTGCTTGTTCATCTCTCATTTTTTCATCAATCCTTCTCCCCAGTCTCTTTAGAGTGAGCATACTATATATTTTCATAACAACTGATGTAAGTGTTATACCTATGTAATTATTGCAATCAGTCAGGTCTCCTTTCTTTGCCATTTTCAACAACACTCCCAACCACCATTCATCAGGTTTTGCCTCTTCATACTACATTGTACAAAATAATCTTGTAAGTACTCTGGGAGTCACTTTATTTTCGGACAGTATCATCTCGGAAGTTATTTCATCGTATCCCGGCGCTTTCTGTCTCTTTAGTGTTTTAAGAATAGCTTCAACTTCAAACACACTGAATTCTTTTTTGGGCACATCAAGGTCTTCCCCAGCTTCAGGTATATCAATCAAATCATTCCCTTCATATCTCCTATTCATAAGCTCACTAAAGTGTTCCATCCAACGTTGTATTTATTCATATTTTGTTGTTATAACAACTCCACATCTCTTTTTGATGGTTATATATTTCTTCTTCTCTGTCCCCATAGAGACTTCATCAATAATTCTATGAGCAATTTTTACACTATAGCCACTTTCGGAATTCATAGCTTTGTCAGCCTCAACTGCTTTACTGTCTAAATATTCTATCCAGTCAATCCCAGCTTTTCTCTTGACCTCACTATCAATGCTGGAATACTTAGCATGCTCTACATTGTAATTTTCATTGCTTCCTCAAAAACTTTCAGGAATTTTTTCCAGTTTTTGTGTAATTTTTCTTTAGTGTCCCGCATATCATTTGATATCCATGGCTTTCTCCTTGTAAATGTGTGTCCTTAATATTACACCATTTTTCATTAATTGTCTGGTCTTTGTCTCTTAAAGTCTCTAAGACTGCAAATTGGTAAGTACATTCAATTGTAAATGTTTCTTTGTGTTCTTCTTCTAATATTTTAGTTGTATCCAACCTATATATAATATATACATTCTTGTTGGGTGCTTTCAGTTTGGCAATGAGGAGCTGGTGATCACTACCGACATCTGCACCTGTATAGCTTCTTACATTTCTTAGAGTCCTCCTTCTCTCTTTTGTTAATGGCAATTTGATTTTTCAATTACTGCACAGTGAAATCCATGTACACTTTAGCATGTTTTTTGTGTTGAAAAAGAGTACCTCCAAGGACAAGATTGTTTGTTAAACAGAAACTCATGAAATGTGCTCCATTTTTATTTTCAACTTCGCCAAGACCCTCGACACCCATCACATTTTCTTTCCCTTGATTATTCCTTCCAACTTTAGCATTGAAGTCGTCAATCACAATTTTCATCTCTCTCTCTCTCTGGGATCTCATCTATTACCCTCCGCAGTTCTTCATAGTATCCATATTTCCTTTCTTCATGGGAATAATTGTTTGGGGGCATAGAAAACTATATTACTCACGTTGCACTTCTCCGATTTGAAATTTGCTAGTAGCAATCTACTATTTACAGCTTTCCCCTCTGTTAATGCCTTTACTGCTCTTGGTATCTTCATCATTCCTGCTCCTTCCCTTCCAACTCCATCAGATCTTATATATATATATATATATATATATATATATATATATATATATATATATATATATATATATATATATATATATATATATATATATATATATATATATATATATATATATATATATATATATTTATATATATAGCCTTGGTTTAAAGTTTCCTTACCAATCCCCTTACAACGTGTTTCACTTAGGGCCAAGATATCCAAACTATATTTCATAAATTCACTCTCCACTTGCTGTAACTCGCAAATCTAATTCATGGTTCAAATATTTCAATATCCTATTTTCAATTTTTCTTTTCCTCTGAATCAAGCTGTGAGCAAATCATAAATGAAACTTCTCACAGGTCTGGTAATTGCTTGGACCTTGTATAGACTGACTTCACTGGTGTTATAACTAGTAATGTTGGTTCTCCAGTCAGGACATCTGATCATGTCTTAATTTCATTAGTAGTCAAGACTGAGCAGCCTGTCCCTTATGTATCATACTCTTGTAAAATTTATATGAAATCCCAAGCAGACTGGAATGGGATTTTGCATGATATTTTGTACTTGAATTGGTCACAATTATATAGTAGTGTAGATCCTGCTGTCCCTTTGAATGAGAACCTAGTCAACATAATTGATAGGCGTATCCCTTCTCGTGTGCTAAGGTACCGAGTGAAGGACAAACCGTGGTTCAATGATGATTGTAGACGTGCTTATTTGGAGAAGCAGGAGGCCTATCATTTTTGAAAGGGTAACAGATCACAAATGACCTGGAATAATAAACTCAGCTTTGAGCTTTTTCTCAGAGGTTTTATGCCTCGACTGAAAAGGAGTACAATTTAACCATTAAAGAAACCGTTTCTGGTACTACTCAGGAACATAAATGGTGGTCTACCCTTAAATCTACACTCTTTGGTGTAGATGCAACAGTTCCTCCTTTACTTAAACCAGATGGATCAGTCACTCACTGTCCAAAGGAAAAGGCGACCCTTTTCGCTGAATTTTTCGACAGTAAACAGGGAAATGAAAAACTTGACCTTCCTCATTCCTGTTTTCCTGAAGCTAAACTAAGTAGTTTAGCTTTTCGATCTCGTGAGAATAAAACTCTGTTGATGGACCTTGATGCTTTTGGAGGTGTAGACTCATCAGGTATTTTTCCTTTGTTTTTTATAAAGACAGCAGATTTCTTAGCTCTAAAGGTATCTTTTATTTTGCGCAAGCTAGCAAGAAGAGGAGCTTTTAGCACTTGTTGGAGAATTGGTAATGTTACTCTTCTATGTAAATGTGTTTGTGGTAGTTCAAGTTCCATTGATTACTGCCCAATTTCCATAACTCCCATATTATCTAAAGTTTTTGAACGTCTTCTGGTAAAACGTCTTAATAGGTTTGCTGAAGGTAATCATCAATTCCATAGTGTGCAATTTGGTTTTCGTAAGGGCCTTGGAGCATGTGATGCCCTTCTTACAATCTCCAATGCTGTACAGAAATCTCTTGATTGTGGTCAGAAAGTTCATATGATTGGCCTTTATTTTAGTGCTGCCTTTGACCGTGTTAATCATGAGGCCCTTGTTTTCAAATTCAAACTGTTGGGAAGGGGTGGGTCGTTTCTTAGCATTATTGTTGATTTTTTTAAGTAATAGATCTCAAAGAGTTGTTGTTCATGGGCACCATAGTGAATATAGGAATGTGATATCTGGTGTTCCACAGGGTAGTGTTCTTGGCTCATTATTTTTCATACTATATACACATGACATGTGGTTTGGCCTACAAAACAAGCATGTTGCATATGCATATGATGCTACTCTCTTTGCAACAATTCCATCTCCTGAATGTAGATATGTCGTTGGTGAATCCCTTATTAGATATTAAGCTAAAATTTGTTCATGGTGCAAATTACTGGTATGAAGCTGAATCCTAACAAAACTTCAAGTATGATTGTAAGTAGGTCAAGGACAGTGGCTCCTTAACATCTGGTACGGGTATCAAGCTGAATCCTAACAAATCTCAAAGTATGATTGTAAGTAGGTCAAGGACAGTGGCTCCTCAACATCCAGATCTCAGTATTCATAATGTTTCTTTAAATTTGTATCACTTTTAAAATTTTATGTGTGATTCTCGACAGCAAATTTACTTTTGAGAAACAAATTAGGTCTGTGTCTTCTTCAATTGCAAAAATAATTGGCTTATTGAGAAACTCTTTTAAGATTTTCGGTGATCAATCTATTCTGAAGAAGTGTTTTAATTCTTTCATTCTACCTTGTTTTGAGTATTGCTCTCCTAATTGGTCTTCAGCTGCTGGATGTCGTCTTAATTTGTTAGACACAAACTTACGGTCTATTAAATTTCTTATTCCTGATCTAGATATTAATCTTTGGCACAGTCGTTAAATTAGTTCATCATGCATGGTGCATTAAATTTTTCATAACTCTGACCATCCTTTACATTCAGATCTCCATGGACAATTTTATCCTGTTCGTAATACTAGGCAGGCAGTTAATTTTAATAGCCAGCCCTTCTCCATCCTAAGGTTCAATACTACATAGTATTCTAGAAGTTTTATTCCAGGTGTTACCAAGTTGTGGAATGACCTTCCTAGTTGGGTAGTTGAATCATTAGAACTTCAAAAGTTCAAAGTTGCAGCAAATGTTTTTATGGTGACCAGGCTGACATGAGTCTTTTTATAGCTTTTATATGATATATCTTTTTTTGACGTTGTTAATAGTTCATATATTACATATCTGTTTTGACGTTGTTACTGTTTTTAGGATGATATAATTAATTTGCACCCATCCTTTATTTATTTCCTTTTTCCTTTCCCCACTGGGCTATTTTTCCCTATTGGAACCCTTTGGCTTATACCATCTTGCTTTTCCAACTAGGGTTGTAGCTTGAAAGGAAAAGGAAAGGAAAATCTTCTAGATTTAGTATCTGTGAATAAGGTGAATAATATTAAAGAAATAATAGTGTATAACACGGGAATTTCAGACCACAATGTCATAGAATTAATAGTCCATTCCAAAGCAAGAGATCGCAAAGATAATGAAAGAACAAAACGATGGGAAGGATATGGAAAATATAATGTTTATAGTAAGAATATGAAATGGTCAGAAATAAATGAAGAACTGAACAAAGAATGGAAAAATGATTTCGTAAGTGATAATATACAGGTAAAAATGGATATAATGTACAAAATACTGGAGAAAATTGTTGAAAAATATGTACCGATAAAAAAAAAAAAAATAAACATCAGACATGCATACCAAGAGAAAGAAGGATCTTATTTCAGGAAATTAGAAAGTGGAAAAAAGAATTTTGCAAAGGAAAAACAATGTATGGAAAATGATGGAAATATAAAGTAAGATAAAAAATGCAGAACAAAAGATTATATAATCGAAAAAAAATGAAAATAAGGGACTTAGAAGAAAGGACACTTCAAAATATCAAAAAAAAAGAAAAAAAAAGTAGTTTACTCCTATGCAAAAAAGATGAATGAAGAGAGATTAGAAATAGGCCCTCTAAGAATTAAAGGACGGTTAACGAAAAAAAAAAAAGGAAATATGCAACATATTAGCAGAAAAATATGATAGTGAGTTCACGCCAAGAACTGCAAATGAGAATAATGAAACAGAAATGAGAGAAGAAAATGTTGAATATCTAACGGATATAGATATTAATGAAGCAGATATTGTCAAGGCTATAAGCAAAATTGAAAATGGATCGGCAGCCGAACCAGATGGAGTTCCAGCGATTCTGTTTAAAAAACTGCACATACTATCGTAAAACTGCTTGCAATACTGCTAAGACAAAGTGTAAATATGAGCTAGATATATGTTAAACATATATTTTCAAAATTGGATCAAGACTAGAGGCAAGCAATTATAGACCTGTTAGTCTAACATCACATATTATGAAAGTGTATGTTAGGGTAATAAAAAAAAAATAATGAATCATTTGGTTCAAAATAATTTGTTTAAAATAGATCAACACGGTTTTGAGCCAGGAGAAAGTTCAGAAACCCAACTGATAGCACACTATGAAAACATACAAAAATATGATAAATGAAAAAGACACAGATGTGATCTATCTAGACTTTGTAAAAGCCTTTGACAAGGTAGATCATAATATATTAGAGAAAAAAATGCGAAAGCATAATATTGTGGGAAAGATAGGACAATGGGTAGAAAAATTTCTGCAAAACAGAAAAGATATAGTGGTTGCAAATGACAAGAAATCCGATGAAGATCAGCTAATATCCAGAGTGCCACAGGGTACGGTATTAGCTGGACTGCTGTTTGTTATTATGATCTTAGACATAGACAGTGATGTTAAAAACTCTGTAGTGAGAAGTTTCGCCGATGACACGAGAATAAGTAGAGAAATTACTTGTGATGAAGTTAGGAACTCACTGCAAAGAGATCTAAACAAAATATATGAATGGGCTGCGATAAATAGGACGGTATTTAACTCCGATAAATTCGAATCAATAAATTATGGAAACAGAGAAGGAATGGTATATGCATATAAGGAGACAATCACAAACAACGAAGCAATTAGAGACCTTGGTGTAATGTTAAATATGAATATGTATACAACGACCAAATAGCAACACTTGGCTAAATGTAAAGCAAAAATGGGAATGCTACTCAGACACTTTAAAACAAACAAAGCTGAGCACATGATTATGCTTTACAAAACTTTTGTACGTAGTACACTCGAATACTGTAATGTGATATGGTACCCACACTACCAAAAGGATATTGCACAAAGAGAGAGTGTACAAAGGTCCTATTCTGCTAAAATGGAAGAAGTTAAGGACCTTGACTAAAGGGAAAGACTGCAATTTTGAAAACTATACAGTCTAGAAAGGAGAAGAGAACGCTATATGATAATACAAGCATGGAAGCTAATAAAAGGAATTACTGAAAACATCATGGACCTAAAAATATCAGAAAGAGCAAGCTGAGGTATATTAATAGTGCCATAAACTATACCAGGAAAACTAAGGAAGGCGCACAGGACATTAATCCACTACGCACCAGCATCGATGATGCAGCGACTATTTAATGCACTGACAGCTCATCTAAGACCCATATCAGGAGTAAGCATAGATGTGTTTAAGAATAAGCTCGATAAATACCTAAGATGTATCCCAGACCATCCAAGACTAGAAGATGCAAAATACACCGGAAGATGCATTTGCAACTCTCTGGTGGATATACGAGG
>NC_090729.1:23177145-23184645 GCF_036898095.1 Palaemon carinicauda | reverse complement strand
GTGAATAGTTGGTGATTATCTTGAGGTCAGAGAAGTGCGATAAAACGTCAGAATACGATAGTTATCTTGTGAACTACTAAAAATCTTGAACAAGATGGCGCTCTATAACACAAGCAAAGTATGGAGGGACATTGCTGCAATCATAAAGAGTAAATTCCATTAGTTGGCACAACAAGAACAAGACCTTTTGATAACAGAGATCATTGGTAGCTCCAACCAGTGTGACGAAAAAATATTCTCATACATATTGAAGCAATATGTTCCAACAAACTGAAGCATGTCTGCGGAAAACATCATCAAAATAATAGAAGAAACTCCAATGAAGATCCAGGTGATAAAGAGACTTGAAAAGAAAGTTAACATCAATCAACACATTCCATCAAAGAACAATAAAAAGTTCAATATAGTGAATATGCTGATTGATGCATTGGGAAAAAGAATGCCAAAATGGTGCAATATATATAACATGTGGTATTCTATTATTAATCCACATCAGATGGTCAGGAAATGCGATGCATTTTATGTACCAACACACACTACTTGCGCTGAAGAAGAAGAAGAAGAAGAAGAAGAAGAAGAGAAAAATGAACTGGATATGTGTAAGGATGCAGAGGAAACCATTGACACAACATATGATGCCATTCAACAACATACTTACGAAGAAATAAATACCAGATGGAAACAAATAATTGACCCAAGAGACTCTAACCGGACCTACATACTTATAGTGTGCAATTTACTGAAAAGAGAGAATTGTAGTTTTGGCGATGTGGCGGGATGTTTAAAAAAACAAGCCCCACACCCTGAATCACACCTACAGACAACTGTCTCAACAAAACAAACTTTCCCCTTACGTTATCTATACCAGACTATTAGACAAAAGGACAAAATAAACCAAACATAACCTTAAAACTATATTTCTTAATATTAAAACAATCACTAAAAAATCACCAATCATATACCATAACAAAAAAAAAAAATAATCACAACTTAGTACTGCAATCTTAATCTACGGTAATTGGTAAACACAAAACTTAAAACTAAAATTTCACTTCAACCAAAATCTAAACGTAATTATCACATATGATTGTGAGTGGACACTTTCGTCTACAAAAGGGCCAACGGTCTTTAATAGCCCAATATCACAAATCTGCAGGAACTGGAACACTGTCAAATATTAATACACAATTGCACTAATCATCATCGTCACATCATCATCATCATCATCAATACGCCAAACCAATTCCTTCAAACCGGGCGGGATCGTTACAGCATCTATTTCATCAAGATCCACAGAGCAATCCAATCAGGTCCTTAAACAATCCAGGTCATCAATCGATACACTAACTACTCTCGCTCGCTAACACAATCTCTCTCTCTCTCTCTCTCTCTCTCTCTGGATTTGGCAAAAGAAAAAAAGAAAAAGAAAACAAAAATTAATACTCCTCATTCCTCCCCCCTTACTTTGCCAAATCCGTCTCACACAAAACTTACAATATTTTTTTTCATTACCCAGTCGCAGTCGGGAACGGGACCTCTAATCCAAGTAACCGGGCCTTCATACACTCTCTAATTCGCTTCTTCCTTATCACAATACCTCGCTACATTAACACTATTCCTATCGAAATTCCTATCATCTAATATATCATGTACTATCCCATCTACCTCACTATCAACTGTCCCTAAAATCTCACTTATTTCCGTCAGCAATTCATCCATTTCATCAAAACCATTTTCAACTTTAATAAATGATTCATTCATACTACTTATCATTTTTCTATCTCTCACTCTCGCATTCGTCATACTTTCGTTTACATCATCTAATGAAAAACCACACACACTATAGGTGTCATTCATACTCAGCCATGATTCATCTGTATTAATACATTTATCTTCCACACTCACTTGTACATTTACACTCTTGTCATACTTATTCAGATTCTTACCTATACCTATAAATTTCCCTTGCACTTTCTCCTCACTTAAAACTTTCAAACGCCTCCTTTTCCTATATTCAACTAAGACTAATTGCTTATTTTCCTGCCACAACTTCTCATGCATACTAGGTTCATACTTGCTCATTTCCAACCAATTATTCATCCCATTCTCACAAACATTGATCCAATTCCTTCCACACACACAGGAGGACTCACCCAGCTGAACCCTCTTACACTCTAGTTTCCCGAACATCCTGGCTGACTTACTCCCTTCTTCCTACATACTCTAGCTACATGCCCATCTGCAACCACATTCAGTACACTTACCCCGCGGCTCCTGGCACATTCTAGCATAATGACCATCCTTACCAACAATTACCACAAATCACATTCATACGATTACTACTACGATATCCACTAGCTATGTGCCCAGTCCTACCACACCGATAACATTTTACCCCTTTCTCTTTCTTGCACTCGCTAATTCTATGCCCTACCTCCCAACATCCAAAACATGCACCTAGACCCCATCTACATTCATTCTTCTTATGTCCTACTTTCCCACATCTATAACACATCTCTTCATGGATACAACTACCTGACATACCTTGCTGCGCACTAGCACTCCTATCCCTCCAAACCTGATTCCCTTGTCTAAACCCTTCATTTGTCCTTACAGGTATTCCCACATTACTCGCCCTAACACTCTTATCTACTACACTATCAGCTACCCTCATTGGTCCTCTCATAACAGCATCTCTAAAACTAACAAATTCTGGTACACTTTCCTCCATTCCAGTTCTTACACTCACAAATTTGCTTTTTTTCATACACCTATCCAACTCGTAATCCTCAACTATCTCTAAAATATCATCCCATGTCAGTTTTTCTTTCGTCCACCTCATTTTCTTCTTCCGTTCCAAATTAATAAATTCACTCACATTCTCAGGTATGGTCGCCAAAAACTTCCTCATTAACTCCTTGTCCTCATTTATACCTTCATCCCCATACTTCTTCCTAGCTAAAGTTTCCAACCTACATACATATATCGATATCACTTCTCCTACATTCATCCGTGCCTCATCAAAATCATTCTTACGCTTATACCTAACACTCACCCTTTCATACGTTTTACCTGCTCAATTATTCTCTTTTTCACACTTTCATAATCAACGTCACCTACACTCATTATCACTCCATACATCGTCAACAAATACCCAGTCAAATATTCTCCTAACTCCCTAGCCCAAACTCTTTTACTATCACCATACTTATCCTGACAATACCTCTCATACTCCTTGAAAAACTCATATAGATCCCTACTACTATGCTCATTGAACCTTTCACACCGAGGTACCTCCCTCATAAACACAGTCTTACACACCTCACGTTCATTCTCACTGCTATCATCATTGCTACCTTCCTTCTTGTTTCCTACTTCCTCGCTATAGTATAAAGAATCTAATTCCACACTCCTAATCCTATCCTTGATTATACTCTTCCTAGCCCTTTTCTTACCCACCACTTTCACCCATTCATGATCATCTTCACTCTCATCCTGACCTTTCTTCATTTCCCTTTTCATATTACTTTTACCTTTCTTCTCATTCTTCCTATCACATTTCTGTTCATCCTTACTATGCTTAATTCCCTTACCTTCAATCTCACTATTACTATTACTATCAAGATCACTTCCTTTCCCATTATCTCTTACCCTATCCTCTTCCACCATCAACCCGTTACCAGAAGCAGAAGCCACTCCTCCGACTGCACCTTCACCCATGACAGTTTTCATCATCCCCATTACTTGCCCTACCATTGCTTCCATTCGTTTCTCATTTTCTCGCATCCTCATCTCAACAACCTCTTCCACTCTCTCTACAGTTCCCTGAAGTTCCCAAAGTTTCCTTTGCATCTCCTCATTCTCACAGTTCAACCTCTCTTTCTCTACTAGCAACCTGTCTTTCTCAACTATCAACATCTGCTCCCGTTCTTTATAATGCCGCAATTCTTCCTCCAAAGCCTTTAATTTACCTTCCATTGTCGTTAACCTAAAATCTAAATCCTAAATATAACATTTGTGAAAGAGTCTGGTTCAATCCCACCTCGGCTATCCCTGTTCGGGCGCCAAAATAAGGTGGCGGGATGTTTAAAAAAACAAGCCCCACACCCTGAATCACACCTACAGACAACTGTCTCAACAAAACAAACTTTCCCCTTAAGTTATCTATACCAGACTATTAGACAAAAGGACAAAATAAACCAAACATAACCTTAAAACTATATTTCTTAATATTAAAACAATCACTAAAAAATCACCAATCATATACCATAACTAAAAAAAATAATCACAACTTAGTACTTGCAATCTTAACTTATTGTAATTGGTAAACACAAAACTTAAAACTAAAATTTCACTTCAACCACAATCTAAACGTAATTATCATATATGATTGTGAGTGGACACTTTCGTCAACACAAGGGCCAACAGTCTTTAATAGCCCAATATCACAAATATGCAGGAGCTGGAACACTGTCAAATATTAATACACAATTGCACTAATAGTCATCATCGTCATCATCATCATCATCATCATCATCATCATCAATACGCCAAACCAATTCCTTCAACCCGGGCGGGATCGTTACAGCATCTATTTCATCAAGATCTACAGAGCAATCCAATCAGGTCCTTAAACAATCCAGGTCATCAATAATTCATTCCAAATCTGAGCAGTCGTATCAAATTCCTTAAACAAGCCAGGTCGTCAACAATCAAATTCACATACATTTCTCCCCAAAGGAGGAATCACGGCCTGCAGAAATAAAAAAAGAAAAACACTTATGAACACTCCTAACTACTGAACTATGGCACTATAATCAAAGATAAATAATAAATTGTTCCTATCATTCACAATCACGACTAGCAAATATAAACAAAACTGTACTTACTGTTGATATACACAGAACACTTTCAACGCTGGTAAGAAAAATAATAGTAAATCCAGCAATCACACACACAACCGCCTCTATCAGCAGTCAAATCAAGAAGCATTCGCTCCGAAACATTCACCACTGTCGTAACCTAACTGAAAGCATAAACAAACAATCTCATTTAAACCAACAGTCTTTCTCATCACAAACAATCGATACACTTACTAGTTTCGCTCGCTAACACAATCTCTCTCTCTCTCTCTCTCCTCTCTCTCTCTCTGGATTTGGCAAAAGAAAAAAATAAAAATAAAACATTCCTCCCCCCTTACTTTGCCAAAATCCGTCTCACACAAAACTTACAATATTTTTTTCATCACCCAGTCGCAGTCGGGAACGGGACCTCTACTCCGAGTAACTGGGCCTTCGTACACTCTCTCATTCGCTTCTTCCTTATCACAATCATTCGCTACATTAACACTATTCCTATCTAAATTCCTATCATCTAATATATCATGTACTATCCCATCTACCTCACTATCATCTGGCCCTAAAATCTCACTTATTTCCATCAGAAATTCATCCATTTCATCAAAACCATTTTCAACTTTAATAAAAGATTCATTCATACTACTTATCATTCTCCTATCTCTCACTCCTCGCATTCGTCATACTTTCGTTTACATCATCTAATGAAAAACCACACACACTATAGGTGTCATTCATACACAGCCATGATTCATCTGTATTAATACATTTATCTTCCACACTCACTTGTACATTTACACTCTTGTCATACTTATTCAGATTCTTACCTATACCTATAAATTTCCCTTGCACTTTCTCCTCACTTAAAACTTTCAAACGCCTCCTTTTCCTATATTCAACTAAGACTAATTGCTTATTTTCCAGCCATAATTTCTCATGCATACTAGGTTCATACTTGCTCATTTCCAACCAATTATTCATCCCATTCTCACAAACATTGATCCAATTCCTTCCACACACACAGGAGGACTCACCCAGCTGAACCCTCTTACACTCTAGTTTCCCGAACATCCTGGCTGACTTACTCCCTTCTTCCTACATACTCTAGCTACATGCCCATCTGCACCACATTCAGTACACTTACCCCGCGCTCCTGGCACATTCTAGCATAATGACCATCCTTACCACAATTACCACAAATCACATTCATACGATTACTACGACATCCACTCGCTATGTGCCCAGTCCTACCACACCGATAACATTTTACCCCTTTCTCTTTCTTGCACTCGCTAATTCTATGCCCTACCTCCCAACATCCAAAACAGGCATCTAGAGCCAATCTACATTCATTCTTCTTATGTCCTACTTTCCCACATCTATAACACATCTCTTCATTGATATAACTACCTTACATACCTTGCTGCGCACTAGCATTCTTATCCCTCCAAACCTGATTCCCTTGTCTAAACCCTTCATTTGTCCTTACAGGTATTCCCACATTACTCGCCCTAACACTCCTATCTACTACACTATCAGCTACCCTCATCGGTCCTCTCATAACAACATCTCTAAAACTAACAAATTCTGGTACACTTTCCTCCATTCCAGTTCTTACACTCACAAATTTGCTTTCTTTCATACACCTATCCAACTCGTAATCCTCAACTATCTCTAAAATATCATCCCATGTCAGTCTTTCTTTCGTCCACCTCATTTTCTCCTAACGTTTCAAATTAATAAATTCACCTACGTTCTCAGGTATGGTCGCCAAAAACTTCCTCATTCACTCCTTGTTCTCATTTATACCTTCATCCCCATACTTCTTCCTAGCTAAAGTTTCCAACCTACATACATACATCAATATCACTTCTCCTACATTCATCCGTGCCTCATCAAAATCATTCTTACGCTTATACCTAACACTCCCTTTCATACGTTTTACCTGCTCAATTATTCTCTTTTTCACACTTTCATAATCAATGTCACCTACACTCATTATCACTCCATACATCGTCAACAAATACCCAGTCAAATATTCTCCTAACTCCCTAGCCCAAACTCTCTTACTATCGCCATACTTATCCTGACAATATCTCTCATACTTCTTGAAAAACTCGTATATATCCCTACTACTATGCTCATTGAACCTTTCACACCGAGGTACCTCTCTCATAAACACAGTCTTACACACCTCACGTTCATTCTCACTGCTATCATCACTGCTACCTTCCTTCTTGTTTCCTACTTCCTCACTAGAGTATAAAGAATCTAATTCCACATTCCTACTCCTATCCTTGATTATACTCTTCCTAGTCCTTTTCTTACCCGCCACTTTCACCCATTCATGATCATCTTCACTCTCATCCTGACCTTTCTTCTTTTCCCTTTTCATATTAGTTTTTAACCTTTCTTCTCATTCTTCCTATCCCATTTCTGTTCATCCTTACTATGCTCAATTCCCTTACCTTCAATCTCACTATTACTATTACTATCACTATCACTTCCTTTCCCATTATTCTTACCCTATCCTCTTCCACCATCAACCCGTTACCAGAAGCAGAAGCCACTCCTCCGACTGCACCTTCACCCATGACAGTTTTCATCATCCCCATTACTTGCCCTACCATTGCTACCATTCGTT
>NC_090729.1:23175061-23176645 GCF_036898095.1 Palaemon carinicauda | reverse complement strand
TATCTGTTTTGACGTTGTTACTGTTTTTAGAATGATATATTGTTAATTTGCACTCATTCTTTATTTATTTCCTTATTTCCTTTCCCCACTGGGCTATTTTTTCCTATTGGAGCCCTTTGGCTTATACCATCTTGCTTTTCCAACTAGGGTTGTAGCTTGAAAGGAAAAGGAAAGGAAAATGTCCTAGATTTAGTATCTGTGAATGAGATGAATAATATTAAAGAAATAATAGTGTATAACACGGGAATTTCAGACCACAATGTCACAGAATTAATAGTCCATTCTAAAACAAGAGATCGCAAAGATAATCAAAGAACAAAACGATGGGAAGGATATGGAAAATATAATTTTTATAGTAAGAATATGAAATGGTCAGAAATAAGTGTAGAACTGAATAAAGAATGGAAAAATAAATTCGTAAGTGATAATATACAGGTAAAAATGGATATACTGTACAAAATACTGGAGAAAATTGTTGAAAAATGTGTCCCGAAAAAAACAATAAACATCAGACATGCATACCAAGAGACAGAAGGATCTTATTTCAGGAAATTAGAAAGCGGAAAAAAAAATCTTGCAAAGGAAAAACAATGCATGGAAAATGATGGAAATATAAAGTAAGATAGAAAATGCAGAACAAAAGATTATATAATCGAAAGAAATAAAAAATGGACTTAGAAGAAAGGACACTTCAAAATATAAAAAAAAAACCCAAAGTATTTTACTCTTATGCAAAAAAGATGAATGAAGAGAGATTAGAAATAGGCCCTCTAAGAATTGAAGGACGGTTAACGATTAGAAAAGAGTAAATATGCAACATATTAGCAGAAAAATATAATAGTGAGTTCACGCCAAGAATTGCGAATGAGAATGATGAAACAGAAATGAGAAAAAAAAATGTTGAATATCTAACGGATATAGATATTAATGAAGCAGACATTTTCAAGGCTATAAGCAAAATTAGAAATGGATCTGGACCCGAACCAGAAGGAGTTTCAGCGATTCTGTTAAAAAAACTGCACATACTATCGCAAAACTGCTTGCAATACTGCTAAGACAAAGTGTAGATATGAGCTTAGCCTATATAACCCCTATTTTCAAAAGTGGATCAAGACTAGAGGCAAGCAATTATAGACCTGTTAGTCTAACATCACATATTATGAAAGTGTATGTTAGGGTAATGAAACAAAAATAATGAATCATTTGGTTGAAAATAATTTGTTTAAATAGGTCAACACGGTTTTGTGCCTGGAGAGAGTTCACAAACCCAACTGATAGTACAATATGAAAACATAAAAAAAAATATGATAAATGAAAAAGAGATAGATGTGATCTATCTAGACTTTGCAAAAGCCTTTGACGAGGTAGATCATAATATATTAGAGAAAAATGGCGAAAGCATAATACTGTGGGAAAGATAGGAAAATGGTTAGACAAGTTTCTGCAAAACATAAAACAGATAGTGGTTGCAAATGACAAGAAATCAGATGAAGATCAGGTGATACCTAGTGTGCCACAGGGTACGGTATTAGCTGGACTGCTGTTTGTCATAGACAGTGATGTTAAAAACTCTGTAGTGAGAAG
>NC_090729.1:23127561-23160061 GCF_036898095.1 Palaemon carinicauda | reverse complement strand
GGCTGGTATTCTAAATAAATAGTTGAATGAATAATTCATGTCAATTACAAAATATTTTTACAGACTTTTAGGTCTTCAAACCTTGTTTCTGACCTTAAAATTCTTCTTTTTTTTTATCTAACTAGAAACTGAGACATAATCATTTCAAAAGCATGGAAACCATCAGGCTTGAAAAAAAAAGGCAGGTATTATTAAGTTTTTATATTTATACTGTGCTTGGTGGTATATCTTGGTAATCCATGTTTCCCAACGATCACATATGCGGATGAGCCACTTGTTGGAGTAACGAGAACTTAGGGTGTGGAGGAAATGGCCCCTAAATCTCGATAAAGTCACTGACAGCAGGGTGACGGATTGGGTTTATGGCGATAGTCAAAATCTCTTTCCGGCTTTTAATGTTGATGCCTAGCAGATGATCCTACTGGAATTCGTATGAACTGGCAGGGGTCACTTGTCTCAGCTAGATAGTCATTGCTCATTACAAGGAGCTAGCTATTTTTTGACGAATTTAACCTATGAATCCTCTATGGATTTAGTCACTCAGGGAAAGCACAAATTACAGAAAGGCCCCCCAGTCCCAGGCGTAGCGGGCTACTAATGATATATTGTTTTATAAATACTAAAGAAAAATTAATTGGTAATTGGAATGCTTGAACGCTGAATCAGAATGGGAAGTAATAGCAGGTGGAGCATGAATTTTTGAAATATAGTTTCAATATCTTGGCCCTAACTGAAATACGCTGGAAGGGGATTGGTAAAGAATTCTTAAACCAAGGCAATAAATATATCTACTCAGGAATAACAAATGAAGTTGGAAGGAAATGGGTAGGAATGGAGATGACTCCAATAGGAGAAAACACATTAACGGAGTGGAGAGCTATAAATAGTAAATTGTTACTTGCAAAGCTTAAATCAAAGCAATACATCATGAGTCTTAAAATTTGCTATGCACCAATAAACGATTCCTCTGATGAAATGAAAAATGAATACCATGAAGAACGGCAGAGTGTAATAAATGAGATCCCTGAGAGAGATATGAAAATTGGGATTGGTGACTTCAATGCTAAAGTTGGAAGGAATAATCAAAGTAAAAAGAATGTGATTAGAGTGGAGGCTCTTGGCTAAATTGCTAATGAAAATGGGGCACATTTTATAAGTTTTTGTTAAAAAAAAACCATCTTGTTATTCGAAGTACTCTTTTCAAGCACAAGGACATCCACAAATATACATGCACTTCACCATGTGGCTCTTACAAAAATAAAATAGATCATATAGCCATTAATGAAGAGAGAAGGAGGACTTTCAGAAACGTAGTAAGCTATATATATGCAGATACTGGTAGTGATCACCAGCTTCTCATTGCCACACTGAATTCTATACTGAAAGCACCCAACAGAAATGTAGATAGATTTGATATAACTAAGCTTCTAAAAGATGAGCACGGACTAACCTTTGCAATTGAATGTAGCAACCGATTTGTAGTTCTAGAGATTTTATGAGACGAAGAATAGACAATTAATGAAGAATGGTGTGATATTATATCAGTCAGTTGGTATTGAAGTTTTAGGACATGCAGCTTGAGGGTTTAAATTTTGATGAAAAGCTGAGAGATGAACCAGTATGATTTCGAAAAGGTAGAAGTTGAACTGACCAAATTTTAATTTAAAGATATGTTGTACTGCAAGGTGTAGAATATAAATATCCACTTTGGATGGCATTTGTGGACTATGAAAAAGCCTTTGATAGAGTGCACTGGCCAATTTTGTGGATAGTCCCACGTTAATATGGAGTTCCTCTTAAGTATATAAATTTAATCAAGTCTATCTATGAGCATAGCAAGTGCAGTGTTGATAAGAAAGTCAAAAGAAAAGTCAAGAATGACTGGAGAGAATATTTACACCGGAAAGCAGATACGGCTGACAAAGCTATGAATTCAGGGAGTGTCTATGGTATAAGAATTTCTCACAGAGTTATTAATAACATTTATACCCGGGCCAAAGACAAGAAGCATACTCCCATTAAAAAGATAGATGGATCTGTTAGAGCATCAGAAAAAGAAGAAAGGCAACATTAGCTGGAACACTTTAGTAAGGTCATGAATAGGAGATATGAAGGGAATCATTTGACTGATATAACTGAGGCTGAGAAAGACCTTGGTGTGACCATGAATGAATTCAGTATGTTTCAAGTCAAAGCTATCAATAAAAAACTAAAGAGATGGAAAGCCCCTTGCCACGTTGAAATATATGCTGAGATGATATTGGCTGAAAATGAAGTGACTCCCAGAATAATTACAATATTATTTTGTAGAATGTGGCGTGAAGAGGCAAAACCTGATGAATGGGGGCTAGAAGTGTTGGTGAAAACGACAAAAAAAAAAAAAATATCTGACAGATTACAATAGTTACAAAGGCATCACACTTACTTGAGTTGTCTTGAAAATATACATTAAATTCATTCTGAATAGACAAGAGAGAAAGATCGATGAAAACCTGGGAGATGAACAGGCAGGATTTCTAAAAGGTAAAAGTTGAACACACTAAATTTTCATTCTAAGATATGTTGTATAGCAATGTGTAGAATATAGAAATCCTATTTTGATGTCAATTGTGGACTATGAAAAAGCCTTTGATAATGTGCCCATGCCAATTATTTAGATAGTCCTGCGTTACTATGGAGTTCATCATAAATATGTAAATTTGTTTAGGTGTCTGCATGAGCATAGCAAGTACAAAGTTACTGTTAGAGCAGCCTTACTAAATAAATTTCCAGTGAACAGTGGATTATTATAAAGGAAAGGGTTATCACCTACGTTGTCTATCGTTCTCATGAATTTTGTAATGCCCAGAACAGTTGGGAATGGTGGAGAAGGATTGGACTGGTAACAGAAATTTAGCTGAACTAGAATATGCAGATAACACTGCCCTTAATAGCAGAACTTCTTCATATCAATGCAAATATCTTAAAGGAAAAATGGAACCAGCTCCTTTATTGTTTTACTTAATCTCCTCTGCCAAAAACTGTTTCAGTGTTTAACTTGTGGCTCTATCTATGGCTAAAAAAAAACTCGTCAAAAAAAATTATATTAAATACATTAGTGCTCCACAGCACAGTACTGGCAAAGCTTGCTTACCAGAATGCATGAAATATCATAAGAGGTTGGACTCAATATAAATAGCAGATGATGAGAACGGAATATACAATGTAAGATGAAATATCATTGGAAGCATAAAGGATTAATGAGGATGATTTACTTAAATACTTAGGAACTATAATCTCTAATACAGGATCTTCAGAATTTGACTTTTATGTAAGTTTGAAAAAAGCAAATCAGACAATGACTAGGTTAAGTAAAATTCGGAAATCATATTGCCTGAAATTACATATAAAAATAAGGCTATATATCAATTTAATTAAATCGGTGTTACTGTATGGACAAGAGTCGTGGTATGACAATGAAACAATATAATTTCAGAAGAACATTTGGGATTTATATGGCAGGACAAGGCTAGAAATGTAACTAAAAGAGAGATTACTCGAGGGCCATATGTGGATGAGATTATGGTGAAGGGTAGATGTAGATCGTTTGGGATTAATCAATGCACTTCCCAAGAGAGGTTAGTTCACCCAACTTTCAACAGGGCTTCACAAGGCAATAGAAGAGTTGGAACCACCCAGGCCTACATGGCTGAGGAATATGAAGCGTGAAGAAGGAAATGATGAATGGAGAAATATTGATTTAAAAGCTCAAGATAAACCCGACAAGTGAAATCTAACCGAGAGTAATGCAACAAACATCTTTAGTTTCCTCTTACTCACTATTACTATCTAACAGAGATATATTAGTCTCAAGTGTCATATTTCTTGTTGCTAAGTATAACAAAGGTTATCGTTTACATCCAGTAGAGGCTTGTTGTTTAGTTATATATACCTTGGTAGAAGTAATTCTTGAATGATATTTAATGCCATGTACTAAAACATATTTATTTGTCCGTCAAAGAGGAAGAGCTAATGTAGATGATTATTTCATACGAATCAAATTCTGTGGACATAATTTATCAAAAGAAAACAATAGTAGATATCGAATGAAATAGATCAGATTAAGCCATAGATGAACACAATAGAATTTATATTAGATTCCGAATGAAAATCCTTTCGGGTGATTCTGTTAAATCCAGTTCTTAAGCTATTAATTCAGCCAGATTTTCTCAGATCGAACAAAATATTTATTTAATGTGTGAGAAAAATGTGCTAGATCTCTCCTAACAGAAACAAATCTCCGAGATTATAGTAATTTTCAGTATAAGATTCTTTAACGTTAAATCGAAGAGATAATTCTGGCTGGCTGTGGGGACGGGGGTGGTGGTGGGGGGAGGTGTTGGGCATTGGAGTTAATTGGAGTAATAAAAAAATGTAATCGATCCATTGAATCTATTTAAGAATCTGCATAGATTTGATCATTATCTGTAAATCTGTTGACACAAAATTACCAACTAAACGGGAACCATACAAGTCAAAACTTAATAAACCTGTATCAAGATATAAATTAATTCCAAGTAATTGATATTAAAAATCACAAAGAACTGATCACGATTACCAAATGTTGCACCGTATGCTATGTCAGTGATAACATGTGTGAAACAGAATAATTTGATTAACAGCCACCCATTATCATTATTATCCCTTTAGTTAACGAATGGTAAAATTACTGTTTTCATTACGTAATAGTTGTGAAACGAGTTACACCGGGGCCTGACTGCATAATTATCAAATTTTGTGTCTAGTAATTTGAACCAGTTTGGTAAAGAGTGTTTTCTTACATTATGTTAATGCTTCTTGTTTACTCTTGTTTAATCGGAATAAACGTCCATGACAATATTTGTCTTTTATCTAAGTACTATAGAATCACAAATAAAGTTTAGCTCTTATAAAAGACCCAAAGGCAGAAGTATTAGTTTGAGTTTTGATAGGACATTGGATGGGTTTGATTTGTAAATATATTTTATTAAATGTAAATATGAAGGAATGAAGGTATAACAGGGGAATTATGAGAGAAGTGAAGAAAAAAACAGTTATAGTATTTGTACATATGGAAGCATAAAGAAATATATTTGGAAGCCTAAGTTACATTTATTAATTAATACAGCAACTCTTGTTAATATCAACTAATATACACAAAAGAAGACGGATAGAAAGAAAAGAGAGGTAGATCTGGGACGAGAATGGTGAGACGGGCCGAGAGAAGGTTGTGACTCAAAGACAGGATGAAAGTAACTGAATGAGTTTATTATAGAACACTCTCCTTTATATACAAAAGTCAAAGCAACAGGAAATTTCCTGTTCAAAATCGACACCGTTACCGATGAAAAAACAGACATGTTTTTTCAGGTTATTTTTAAAGCGAGGGGAGAGCGAAGATACAAGCATAATATATACACAAAATGAACTATGTACGATCGTGTGACACACGGTTGGTAGAGGGCTCCCCCCCTAAAAATGACATACTGTACATGTTAAATTGGGCACCCTGATCTGGAGAGACGAACTGTGGGCGGGTCATATGGCAGGACGTAAGCAGGTTTTCAACGATCAATGGAGACCCATTATTCTTTGCAAAGAATGTTTAGTAGGAATAATTTCAGACTGTCGGATCACAAGGAATGGGCCCTTGTAAGGGAGCGTTAGCGGTGGCTTGCTAGTTTCGTTGCACAGGAAAACATGCGTTGCAGAGTGCAAGTCTGTCGATGTGTGATGCTTCGCTGGGGGTTTGTAAGTCTGGCAGCATGGAGTACATTTTCCCATGACGTGACGTATGCGCTGGAGATCGTGGGAGGAGATTGTAAAAGGAAAAAATTAGTCAGGGATGACCAACGGGTCCCCATACACCATTTCAGCTGCTGTGACGTCAAGGGCGTCTTTAGGAGTGGTCCTTAGACCCAGGAGGACCCAGGGAAGCTGAGTAAACCAGTTGCAATCCTTGCAGCGGGACATTAAAGCTGCTTTGAGGGTGCGATGAAAACGTTCAACCATTCCATTGGCGATGCCTAGGAGATTCGCTAATGATGTCCACAATTGAGAGGAGAAAGTGGTACCCCTACCAGAAGTAATATTCTCAGGGATACCAAATCTAGCAATCCATCCTGAGAGTAAGCCAGATATACATGAGGCGGACGTTACAGTTTCGTTGGGAATGGCATCAGGCAAACGAGTGGAGCGGTCGATGACAGTAAACAGGTAATGATTTTCTAGAGATGTGGGTACGGGGCCTACAACATCGACGTGAATGTGTGCAAAATGACTCTGGGGTTGAGGAAAGGTACCCACTCCTGAATCCGTGTGTCGATGTACTTTGGAAGTTTGGCAAGAAGTACAGGCGCAGAACCAATCCTTAGCATCCTTAGAAATGCTGTGCCAAATGAACTTCGTCTTCAGCAGCTGTGCGGTAGAATGGCACGAGGGATGTGAAAGCCCGTGAATGAAATCAAACACCTACCGGCGCATGGGGGCAGGAATCCAAGGTCGTGGTCTACCAGTAATGGAGTCATAGATGAGGGTGGTGTTAGACTCTTTAAGGGGGAAGTCTTGCCAACGGAGGGACATGCAGTATGTCTTACATGCTTGATATTCTGGATCCTGTCATTGGGCTTCAGCCAGGGCGTTGTAATCCAATACCATTTGAACGGCAGCCAACGTGTATCTTGACAGAGCATCGGCAACGGGATTCCTTTTCCCAGGGACGTATTGAAGGGTGCAATTATATTCGGCCACGGAGGAGAGAAGTCAGCGTTGACGAGCGGACCAGGCGCCAGACTCTCAAGTGACGGCGTGCACCAGAGGCACGTGGTCTGTGCGAATCATAAAGGGCGTACCTTCTAAGAAATGGCGAAAGTAACGGTCAGCCAAGTGCACCGCCATCAATTCATGATCAAATGTAGAATAACCCTATTCTACCTTGGACAGTTTTCTGCTGAAGAAGGCCAATGGGTGGGGCAAGCCGTTAACCACCTGCTCGAGTACTGCACCAATAGTGACGTCGCTGGCATCGGTGGAGAGAAGGAGAGGGGCATGTGGTATAAGAAAAGTGAGAGCCGCAGCAGTTGGTAGAGCCTTCTTTGCATTGCAAATGCTGCTTCTTGAAGGGGACCCCACTTTAAGTCTTTTGGCTTGCCCTTAAGGGAGGCGTAGAGGGGAGCAATAGTGGTGGCAAGGGCTTGCAGAAAGCGGTGATAATAGTTGATCATGCCCAAGAATCTCTGCTGAGCTTTGACGGTCGAGGGCGCGGGGAAGTTCTGAATGGCTACTACCTTCTCAGGAGGGGGAAGAACTCCCTCAGGAGTGATGCGGTGAATGACACTTCGTTTGCGTTAAAGGTATACTTGTTGTAGCTGACTACAAGGACGTTTTGATGCAAACAGTCGAGCAAGATGCGCAGGTTATGGAGGTGTTCCTCTTTTGAGGAGGAGAAAACAAGTATGTCGTCGACATATCATACACAGAAGGGGAGGTCACCAAAGATGCCATCCATGGGGCGTTGAAACGTGGCCCCAGCATTACGAAGGCCAAAACAGGAGTAATTGAAGGTGTATCTACCAAACAGAGTGGTGATGGCGGTCTTGGGGATGTCTTCTGGGCACCTGATAATATCGCTTCAGGAGGTCGAGTGTAGAGAAAACCTTCGCTTCGTGCAGGTAGGAGGTCACTTCGGCGATGTTTGGGATGGCGTAGTTACCCGGTTCTGTTTGCATGTTAAGGCACCTGTAATCCCCACACGGACGGAGGGAGCCGATGTGCAAGGGTGATGACCCTGAGCTGGAGGCCTTTTGGCAAAGGCCCATTTCCTCCATTTCGGAGAACGTCTGTTTGGCGGCTGCCAATCGTTCCGGTGCCACATGTCTGAATTAAGCGAAGACGGGGGGTCCCGTCATCTTAATATGGTGATAAATACTGTGCTTGGCAGGGGCTGTGGGCGTTTGGCAAAGTTCTTCCGAGTACGACATGAGGAGCTGGGCGTAGGCATCCGTGGGTGCGCTGATGTGGAGAGCGAGGTTGGAGGGGGCGGGTTTGAATAGGTGTCAACAAGTACGAGTCTGCGTTGACCAATCGTCAGTGGGCCACATCGACCAGAATGTGGATATGAGAGAGGAAATCCGCACCAAGGATTGGCAATGTGATGTCAGCACCAAGAAACTTCTAATTAAATTTACCGTTTTCAAACGATAATGTGAGGTTCTCGTAACCATAGGGGGGTATCGTAGATCCGTTGGCAGCAACCAAGCAGATGTCAGCAGACGTAGACAGACTACGTCGTGTCCTGAAGAGTTCCCTTGGGAAAAGAAAACGATAGGCACCTGTATCACCCAAAAATTGCGCGCCTATTCCTGCATCATTTAAAAAGAAAAGATTAAAAACACGGGAGGCCACCGCCACGAGCGATGGCCTACTTACACATTTTTTGGCCACTGACAATCCTTGGCACATTTTTTCGCGGTTGCCCTGAATATGAAGTGGTAGTAACAAAACTGCGGAGATGTGAGGTAGTAGGTGGCTGTAGAAGTCGTTCGTTGGGGCGCGAACGAGTGGTGGGTTTTGGGTGGCTTTGTCGCCACTTCGGCACGTCACGGTGTATGCGTGTATGTCCAACGGCATTCATGTAAGCTTCAGTTGACGGTGAATAGGCGTCCTCTTCGTTAGAGGTGGAGGCGTTGATGGAGGTCTTGAAGTGGCTGTCTATAAGGGCGTCGGCTTTGGTCATCAAGTCGTTAATGGGTAAACTATCGACATCGGGTATGGCAGCATATACAGGTTCGGGTGAACGGCGTATCCAAAGGGCACGACGTAGGTTCACATCACGAGGAGAGCCGTCTGCGGCAGGTTGCAGGCTAGCGATACTGGTCATTTCCCCGAAGGCGATCGAAGCCTTTTGGTCCCCTAATGGTTGTTGAGAGAGCTGAAAAAGCTTTGCTATACGGGTGGTTGTGACGGCGAGTACTGCTGCAGAAGGTATGTTTTGACGGTTTCATACGCTATTGGGGTGTCTCCTTGTTCACAAAGCCAGTCAGATATATCCGGGAAGGTGTCTTCGGGTATCGCCACGAGAACATAATCTGGTTTGGTGTTTGAGCGAGTCACGCCCTTAATGCGAAATTGAACTTCTGCGTGCTGGAACCAAGCAAATGCCTCTCCACTGGTGAATGATGAAAGTTTCAATGGGGCAGCAGCAGTGCCAACTTCCGTAGAGTCCGCCATAGTAACAACGATGGAGGGCGATGGGGGGTGAAAGGCTGGAGGAGCGAGTCGTCTTCCGTGGTCACCAATGTGACGGGCCGAGAGAAGGTTGTGATTCAAAGACAGGATGAAAGCAACTGAGTGAGTTTATTATAGAACACTCTCCTTTATATACAAAAGCTCAAGGCAACAGGAAATTTCCTGTTCAAAATTGACACCGTTACCAATGAGAAAAAGAAACATGTTTTTTCAGGTTCTTTTCAGTGCGAGGGGAGAGCGAAGATACAAGCATAATATATACACAGAATGAACTATGTATGATCGTGTGACACACGGTTCGTACAATGGCTGAGAAGGATAGCGAGGATAAACTGCTGATGAGGAAGGAATAAAGGATGACCTAAAACAATATTTGTTGAATGGGAGGGAAGAATTGTCGAAACAGAAGGGTCAAAGTATTCAGGAGGCACGAAGGCAATGGTGGAATGAATATAGGTGTGATCAATGTACTGCCAATGCCTCTAAAGATATATGGAAATTGGTTGGCGTTGTGTAACTTTTCTACTCGGGAGGTTCATCCATGATTTGCAAAATATGGGAAATGTGACATTGAAGTTTTTTTAGGTGCTTTGGACTTGGGCGGGGGAGAGAAACATTTTCCATTAAGGGAATCTGTCCATCAAAACCATTTAAGACCTTTGCATTTATATTTTGGAAATCACAAAGGGATTTGCTTCTTTTGCCTTAAGATTTACAGAAACGCCGATTACAACATGAAAGTAATGGTAAATTAGATGGGAGCAAGAAATCAACTGATAAAGTAGATGACAATAATAAATCAATGATAAAGTAGATGGTAAAAATAAATCAATGATAAAGTAGATAGCAACAATAAATCAACTGATATAGTAATCGGCAACAATAAATCATTGATAAAGTAGATAACAACAATAAATCAATGGTAAAGTAGATGGCAGCAATAATTCAACTGATAAGGTTGGTGCCTGGAAAAAATAAACTGATAAAGTAGATGGCAGCAATAAATTAACTGATAAAGAAAATGGTAGGAATTAATCATCTGATAAAGTAGATGACAACAATAATTCAACTGACAAAGTAGATGGCAACAATAAATCAACTGATAAAGTAGATGACAACAATAAATCGATGATAAAGTTGATTGCAACACAAAATTAACTAATTAGGTAGATGACAACAATGCATCAATAATAAAATAGATTGCAACATAAAATTAACTAATACAGTAGATGACAATAATAAATCAATCGATAAAGTAGATGACATCGTTAAATTAACTGGCACAGTAGATGGCAGCAATAAATCAACTGATAAAGTAGATGGCTGCAAATAAAGCAACTGATAAAGTTAATGACACCAATAAATCAATGATAAAGTAAATGGCAAAAAAAAAAAATCAGCAAGAAATCAACCGAAAAAGAAGAGGACAGCAATAAAACGACTAACAAAATAGATGACAGTAATAAATCAACTCATAAAGTATATGTCATCAGCAATTAAACTGATAAATTATATAAAACCAACGGTCATTCATACAAATAATCTATGGTACTATTAATAAACCAATAATTCAAAGAATGATTAAAAGAAGAGACGAATATAGATATGGATAGATTAGATAAAAGGTAAATGAACGAATAAAAGAATTAATGGAAAAATAAATCCAATTTTTATTTCCTAGTTTCATGCTCTGCTTATTGGCACGATGGGACTTTAACAACATTCCTGCAAACTGAATTTCATTAAGAGCTCTAATTTGTTTTTCGATCTTATAGTAGAATGAGAGAATTTTATGAATTGTTTTTTCATGTGAAACTGTGAAAATGGTGGAATTGTTATTCCCTATATTATGTATGTATGCAAATTTTCCTCTTTGGTAATAACTTTTTCTCGTAAGGTAAATTTGAAAAAAAAAGTGATTTGATGGCAAATGTAATCAATAAATTATTTTATAGTTATTTTCAACAATGCTATTTTGAAGGCAGCAAATTAAAATTCTAATGGAAGTAAAATACAAACTTCAAGGTTAATGGAAAAGTGCATTTTCTGTCTTTGGAGAGAAAAAGAGTCGAATCTCAATACCTAGGGCATAAAGCAACTGACCTGAGTATAATAATATATTTGATTGCTTTGTCGGACCGACAGTTAGTTATTGCAAGGGAAGGTGACAATGCCCTAAAGACTAACTATTTAAACACATGAGCAGCGATAAAGTCCCCTGTCGTCCCAAGATAGGACCAAGGAAGGGCAGGCAATGTCTGTTGATGAATCAACAGGCAGACCTATAAGCTCCCCTAAGGATAGTGGGGTGGCAGACACTACAAGAAACTATCGAGCTTGAGCGGGACTTGATATATCGTCCAGCAGAACTCCAGGAAGGGCAGTTTCCAGTAGGCCACCACAATCATAATGAAATATTCTCGTATATCGTAAATGAGAATAATCTACAAATGCCTTGCAAGACATCTTGGAAGACTCTACACATAAAACTGTGATGCGCATATTTGAAGCCCATTTCTCATATTAGTCTGGATTCCCGTTTTTTATCTTTCTACTTGCTCTTTTTTTTTTTATTTTACCTGGAAAACACCTTGACCCCTGTCCAACGAAGGTCTTCAGATCTGTCAGAGTATACTATGTATCCTGCTATACACAAGCTGAAGCTTTTAAAACTAATTTGTGGTATAAAGGAAGCGTTGAGAGAGAGAGAGAGAGAGAGAGAGAGAGAGAGAGAGAGAGAGAGAGAGAGAGAGAGAGAGAGAGAGAGAGAGAGAGAGAATACGCTTCATGAATAGAAAGAATTTCTCTAGCTGAGACGAGAGCGCTTTTGCCAAATATTTTCATTGAGATTCATCCTTGTCTTTGTCTAAGGATTATGCCTGAAAAGAAATGAGAATATTGTGCAGTATTCCCATAAGCAGACATGGAATCCTAGTGTCTTTTGTGCAAGATGCTCTTGCACGAGAACACACAGAAAAAAAAATCGGGGATGTTTTTAAACATCGATTTAAATGGAAATTGACTACCTGAAAAGGTTTATGTACTTCAAAGAAAATATACGATGATACAAGTTTTTTTATTTATCTATTTATTTTTTAAACTCAAAATTATATTTCTTCGTAGTGAGGGAATACCTTTTGAATATTTATTGAATTAAGCCCCTCCCCCTCCAGCCTTCGTAGGATAAGGATTGTGTCATCGAGGCGCGCTCTCTCTCTCTCTCTCTCTCTCTCTCTCTCTCTCTCTCTCTCTCTCTCTCTCTCTCTCCGCACTGACACTTGCAACTATTTGCTAAAAACTGGGTACATGATTCGCTGTTTAGTTGAACAGGGATGTTCTCAAATTTTTAGTAATGCAACCATCTGTGACGAGCCAAGAGTAGGTTGTGACTCAAAGGCGACATGAGACCAACTGAGTACCTTATTAAGGACACATCGAGAATATATAAACACTAGGTCTTGGCAAGGAGGTCTCAAAATACAACATGCTATTTCTTGTCCAACCGGCAACTGGTTCTGTTAACAGTTAATAATAAGAAATAGGCAAACAGGTTGATGCAAGTTGCTGTCAGTGCAAGGGGAGAGCGGAGATACAGAGGATAATATATATCAATAAGAGAAATGTCGTTACTATGTACGATCTTGTCACACACGGGTGGTACACATCTATTCACTCTCGTCGGGTCCGGGACTCCTAGCCTTGCCAGCTATGAACGATACCAAAATCGCTTCGAGGAAAGAGAGAGAGAGAGAGAGAGAGAGAGAGAGAGAGAGAGAGAGAGAGAGAGAGAGAGAGAGAGAGAGAGAGAGAGATCCTGCCTATTTTATTAATAAGTGTTTAAAAGCAACAGGTGGAGCTGATGATCTGAGTATAAAGAATTTCTTTGAACTATCAACTAATTTCAACACATGATCATCTGATTAGAAAGAACATGTTCATTATCAAATTCCATTTCATCTAAAATTGTATAAAATCTCAACAATCTGATTTGCCTTACTCAGTAGCTAATGTATACTTATATATAAAACCATTTTATATTTGAATTTTGAGAGAGAGAGAGAGAGAGAGAGAGAGAGAGAGAGAGAGAGAGAGAGAGAGAGAGAGAGAGACTTCTAAAGTAATTAAGTACTCGTTTATTATATTGCTATGAACATAAAAAGTATGACTAGAATTAATTGTATAATTCATAATTTTCACATTTTCCTTTCCCACAATGAAAGATGTATATATACAGAGAGAGAGAGAGAGAGAGAGAGAGAGAGAGAGAGAGAGAGAGAGAGAGAGAGAGAGAGAGAGAGAGCTGGAAATTCTAAGAAAAAAGAAATGCTAAATCTGTGGTCGTTGAAAGATCTTAAGTTAAGAAACATTTCCTTCTCAGCGTTGGAGAGAAATAGTAAGTCAGATAAAAATTCAAAGAAAAAAAGGGGAAGAACTGTCTGTCACAAATGCACTTATCGGAACCTATCTTAATCTCAAGCAGATCTTGCAAGACGGGCAAATCTTATATCGGAAAATCACGTTATCTCATAAAAGCATAAGAAGAAAAGTCAATTATAACCCAATAGGAAATAATGACGTTAGTGTCATTTTTATTTTTATCGTTTAATAAAGTCTGAGTTATAGTTTATCCATGTTCAGATCTTGTGATTTCAAATTGCATACTGAAAAGGAGTAAAAGAGTTTTAAATGATGTAATAAGTTTTCAACACTTAACATAAAAGAATAAAATGATATTGTAAAACTATGCTTCTCGACGTATTGGCAATAGAAATGTGTCGATATAACAGGATCTGAAACGCCAGATAACATATAAAAATCATTTGAAGTTTTACAATGGTAAATGGAGTTAACTCCATTTATCATCATCATCTCCTCCTACGCTTATTGACGCATTAAGCATGTTTATTTCTGCACGCTATGAATTCAACAAGGAAGTAATTTGAAGAGCATTAATACATTGAAAACGGTTATATGTTTAATTTTGTTATTGAGAAATGCCATTTATGGAGGATACAATAAATAAAATTCAACAGAATATATCAAAGAACAAATACTGGAGATGGTACCCAAAAAATATTATTTGCATAGCAATATACCATTGACATTTCACTACGTACACCACAATATTCAAAATGCTGATAATGATCTGTAGCCTGTAGGCGAAGTGGCTTTGAATTTCAGTAAATCGGACGTTCTCTCAAGTTTCGTTCTTTATAAGGTGTAAGATCGCATAGATATTTCTACAATTTCTGTGGTGCGGAAATGAAGTATTCATTAGAAGTTTTTATTACAAGGGTTTTTTATTTTTTTTCAAGGTTTGTTTCTTCCTTGACCTTTTATTTCGTTGGATTTGTTTTCAAGATAAGGCCTATTTGTTAATAGATGATAGTCTATGAACCCTATGTACACTCAGATGTTCAGAAAAGTCCTTTACATACGCCAATCAACAATTTTGCCCGTTGAGTGTAGTGAAGAATAAATATTTAAAACAATTAACTGATTTAGATGTCTCTCATGAATGGCATATGCAAGGGACAGTGACAATGACCTAGCAGGACAATGCCCTAGAGAATGACCATATACAAATATGATCAGCACCAAAGCCCCCTCTCCTCCCATGGACGGCCAGGCAATGGCTGCTGATTATTCAGCAAGTAAACCAATAGACTTCCAGAAATCACAAATCCTTAACTCACAAGGATGGTGAGAATAAAGACACTTGATCATGTCTCGAACTCCTGTTCAGCAAGACTTTAGGAAGAGATGTTTTCAATAGGCATCTGCAACTAAGGAGTGGATATTTCTTTCATGGACTTTAAACCCCAAATCTGAAGATAAATTTCAAAGATTCAATAAAAAAAGGCACAATAGGTGATTCAAGGTAAATCATACCTCTAGATTTTTTGTATAATTATTTCTCTCGATTTTTTTTATTATGGAATACACATACATAATCTTACAATTTATAACATATTTACATCATCATATATTTGTATGAATATTTTTTCATTTCACATATACTGCATTTACGATTGAAATTTTTACTATACATCTAAATATGTTCATCTTGCATCAGGAAAATACTGGTTTGATATGCTGACCAAAATAGAAAGATTTTACTTCTCTTTGATTTCTGAAATGTCAAATGCTACAATCCATAAAATGCAGCTGTATTTCCTTCTTTCTCCCCCTCTTGACAGACATGATTTATTACTGAACAGGTTTACGATTGAATGATCTTTTAAGGAACAAAATGTCGAAGATGTCGAAACAAGAGGAGAGAGAGAGAGAGAGAGAGAGAGAGAGAGAGAGAGAGAGAGAGAGAGAGAGAGAGAGAGAGAGAGAGGTTTTAGGGTGAACAAAACAAAAAGTAATAAAGATAAATGTGTATTAACATTCTAGTTTTTTGTTAAGCGGAAAAAGAGATTTATGTCAATTATCAATAAGAACTTTTGTGCTGTTTACTCGAGCATTATCACAAGTGGAAAGCTTTAACACAATTTCTGCTCCCTCACCAAAAGAAAAGAAAGAAGACAATCATGATCAGGAGTTGTTGCGAGAACAATTTTTAATCAAATAGAATTGTGGCTTGGAAAGATAGACTTTTTTGATAATATAATTTTTCAATTTAAAGAAGAAAATTATTCATTACATCATTTGAAGATGTTCACACACTACAATATAATTTTGTAAAAATTCACGAACAAAAAGATGAGAGACCAGACAATAGAACGCGAGTGTAGAATAAAGAATATTCAGTGAATGAGAGAAGAGGTTTGAACAGTTTCCAGTTCTTCACGGCTCTTCTTATCTTCCAAGTCTCACAGGCGGCAAACGTTCCATTGCATAGATTACCAAGTGAAATTCCAGCAGGTGTCTGTGAAAACAGCGATGCTGAGAGCAATAATGCAGAATAGATTACATTCCTATCTATTTCTCTCTTTGGTAATATCCGTGCAGCGTTCATTTCATGAAAAGCTTTAATATGTGATTTAATTTCATGCAAGAATGTTTGAGCTTAATGCCTGCTTTTATTACGAAATATAGATTGCGAATATGTCCATTTAGATAATTGCTTTTTATCCCACAAGTTTTGCATAAAATAAAAATTTCAAAACTAACGGAGTATGTCCTCGATACGACAAACAATCTTATTTTCCTCGTGACTCCACTGCGTACTTGCACTTTAATGTATTTACTTCAAAATCAGATGGATTTGGGTCATACCACACATGTCCAACAAGTTTCGTTGATATTGGTTAAGTAATTTTCCGTGATGTTGCTCAAAAAAAAAATAAATAAATAAACTAACAAGACGTTTGCTATTTACTCAACATTGGGTTTATTTTCAAAGCACTGCTGAACACTTGTCCTTTGGTTAACTTTATTCAAATGGTAGAGATTCATCCTTGGGTCATAGCTTACATAACTACCAAGTTTGGTCAAAATCGGCATTATAGTTTTTTAGTGTAAAGTTACAAACAAACAAATAACTAAACTTACAAAATTTCGGAACAGACAGGGGTGAATACATACTCCTCGCCCCGAAATCATATATTTGCTTAAGGTGGTACAATGCACTAACAGTCCTCATGCCTGATATAGCAAGTTCTATGGAGTATGGAGAGGACGAATACCATTTCAAGCAAGATTTTTCGGGTTTTTTTTTTTTTTTTTTTTTTTTTTTTTTTTTTTTTTTAAGAAATCCATTTTAACCAACAGTAAGATAATATTCATAGCCTAATCATGATTCCTTTTCAGCGTTTTTAAGATTTCATTTGAATCCAAAGGATTATTTTCGTATCACCTCTCATAATCATCGAAATTTCTTTTAAAAATGTTTTGAAAAATCCCTGGAAATTCTTTTTAATGTAGAATTTGTGACGGTAGTTAACGGCAATATATTTATACATTCCTGTACAAAATAAATCCATATATCGTTAGTATTATTACACTAGTGTATATGACCGTCATTTTTGGATATGCACACACGCACCCCCGCTCATCACGGCATGGCTACTCCCTCTCCTCTACCCAAGGGACGGTTAGAGCTGAGAGTGACCAGAAACTCATACACACACAAAGATATATATATATATATATATATATATATATATATATATATATATATATATATATATATATATATATATATATATATATATATATATATATATATATATATATATATATATACCGTGCTAGGCAGTACATACCATGTTAGGCATTATATACCTTACTAGGAGGTATATACTGTGCTAGGTAGTATATACTGTGTTGGGCATTATATACGGTGCCCGTCGATATATACCGTGTTAAGCAGCATGTGTTAGCAATCCATGTTTGCCAACGGTATAAAGGTTATACAATTATAAGTATATGAGCAACATTGTGGAGTAATGAGAAATTTAGGTGTGGAAGAAATCTCCCCCTAACTCTCGATGAAGTCACTGGCAGCAGGGTGACGGATTGGGTTTAAGGCGATAGACAAGATGTATCCTTTGATGAATTTAACCAATGAATCCTCAATGGATTTAGTCAGTTCATGGAAAAAGAAATCTCATGGTTTATAATTAATGAAAAAAAAAATTGGAAAATTGAGATACTACCGCTAGAGAGTTATGGGGTCCTTTGACTGGCCAGACAGTACTACATAGGCCCCTTCTCTCTGGTTATGGTTCTTTCCCTTTTCCTACACAGACACCGAATAGTGTGGCCTATTCTTTACGGATTCTCCTCTGTCCTCATACACCTGACAATACTGATATTCACAAACAATTTTTCTTCACCCAAGGGGTTAACTACAGCACTAATTATTCAGTGGCTAATTTCCTCTTGGTAATGGTAGAAGAGACTCTTCAGCTATGGTAAGCAGCTCTTCTAGGAGGACACTCAAAAACCAAACCATTGTTCTCTAGTCTTGGGTAGTGCCATAACCTCTGTACCATGGCCTTCCACTGTCTTTGGTTAGAGTTCTCTTGCTTGAGGGTACACTTGGGCACACTTCTATCTAGGTTCTCTTCCTCTTGTTTTGTTAAAGTTTTTATAGGAATTATTTATTTCAATGTTACTATACTTAAAATATTTTATTTTTCTTTATTTCCTTTCCTCACTGTGCTATTTTCCATGCTGGGGCCCCTGGCCTTATAGCATCCTGCTTTTCCAACTAGGGTTGCGGCTTAGCATTTAGTAATAATAATAATAATAATAATAATAATAATAATAATAATAATAATAATAATAATAATAATAATAAAAATTGGAATGTTAGAAACATTAATCAAATTGGGAAGTTACAGCAAGTAAAGAATGAATTTACGAAATATAATTTGGATATCTTGTTATGTGATTGGATGGAGATTTTAGACCAAAGCAGTACATATATCTACTCAGGAAGAACAGATGGAGTTGGAAGAGAAGGAGTTGAAATGATGATGACACCAATAGCAGGAAAGACATTAATGTAATGAAGAGCTGAAAATAGTAGATTGTTACCTGCAAAGCAGTGCAATGTGAGTTATAGTTTGTTATGCAACAACAAAAGATTCACCTGATGAAAGGAAAGATGAATACTATGAAGAACTGCAGAGTGTAATAGATGAGATCCTAATGAGAGATATGAAAATTCTTATTGGTGACTTAAAGGCTAAGTTAGTAGGAATAATCAAATTATATTATTATTATCATTATTACTATCCAAGCTACAACCCTAATTGGAAAAGCAAGATGCTATAAGCCCAGGGGCTCCAATAGGGAAAATTAGCTCAGTGAGGAAAGGAAATAAGGAAATAAATAAATGAAGAAAAAAAAATTAACAATAAATCATTCCAAAATAAGTAACAATATCAAAACACACATTTCATATATAAACTATTAGAAACATCAAAAACAAATATGTCATAAATAAACTATAAAAAGACTCATGTCCGCCTGGTCAACAAAAAAGCATTTGCTCCAACTTTGAACTTATAAATTTCTACTGATTCAACCACCCGATTAGGAAGATCATTCCACAACTTGGTAACAGCTGGAATAAAACTTCTGGAGTACTGCGTAGTATTGAGCCTCGTGATGGAGAAGACCTGGCTATTAGAATTAACTGCCTGCCTAGTAATACGATCAGGATAGAATTTTCCAGGGAGATCTGAATGTAAAGGATGGTCAGAGTTATGAAAAATCTTATGCAACATGCATAATGAACTAATTGAACGACGGTGTCAGAGATTAATATCTAGATCAGGACTAAGAAATTTAATAGACCGTAAGTTTCTGTCCAACAAATTAAGAGGAGAATCAGCAGCTGAACACCAGACAGGAGAACAATACTCAAAACAAGGTAGAATGAAAGAATTAAAACACTTCTTCAGAATAGATTGATCACTGAAAATCTTGAAAGACTTTCTCAATAACCCTATTGTTTGTGCAATTGAAGAACACACAGACCTTATATGTTTCTCAAAAGTAAATTTACTGTCGAGAATCACACTTAAGATTTTGAAAGAGTCATACATTTTTAAAGAAACATTATCAATACTGAGATCCGGATGTTGAGGAGCCACCGTCCTTGACCTACTTACAATCATAGAGAATGCGATGGGTGTTAAGGGTCTTGGCAAAGTGGCAAATGAAATTGGAGCACATTTTTTTTTCCAACAAACAATCTTGTCATCGTAGAGAGTCCTGCGTTATAATGCAGGGCCCTCTTCAATATGTAGATTTGATTCATTCTGTTCATGAGCATAACAAGTGAAAAGTTAATGTTATTTGAGTACTATCTAATGAATTTCCATTGAAAAGTGGAGTACTACAGGGAAATGTGTTGTCACCTATGATGTTTATCCTTCTCATGGATTTTATATTCCATGGAACAGTTGAGAATGGCGGAGAAGGATTGGACTGGATTCCTATTACAAAATTAGTGGACATATAGTAAGCTGATGACGCTATCCTTATCAGAAAAAGGCGAGTGGACTTGCAAAGCTTGCCTACCTGAAAGCATGAAATATCATATGAGGATGGCCTTTAGCTAAACAAAAGAAAGACAGAGATGATGAGAACGGAATATGAAATGGAAGATGAAATATCATTGGAAGGAGAAGGATTAATAAGGTCGAATCATTTAAATATTTACGAACTATGATCACTAATACAGTGTCCTTAAAATTGGAATTTAGTGAAAGATTGAAAAAAACAAATGAGACCATACCTATGTTAAGTAAAATTTGGAAAACATAATGCTTAAACTTTTATAAAAAAAATCTAACTATATATCAATTTAGTGAGATCGTTGTTACTCTATGAACCTGAGTCATGGCATGACAATGTAACAATCTCCAATAGATTTAGTAGATTTCAGAACAAAGCCCTCAGAAGGATATTTGGAGTTAAATGGCAAGAGAGGATTAGAGATGAAAGAATAACAGAGATTAATCAAGTGCCATATGTGGATGAGATCATGGTGGAGAGTAGATGGAGATGGTTTGGGCATGCTCTTTGCACTTCCAAAGAAAGGTTGGTTCACCAAACTTTCAACTGGGCCGTATAAGGCACTAGAATTGTTGGAATACCCGGGCCTACATGGCTGAGGGCTATGAAGCGTGAAGTACGAGATGAATTAATTTAGAAGTTCAAGATGCATACGACTGGAAAAATCTAACTGAGTCAATAGGCGTAGGAGATGATGGTGATGATGATGACTGATGATGATTGTAATATATAGGAAGACACTTGTATTTTATTAAATAGGTGAGATAAATTATTATCTTTCATAATGTTTGGTTAGAATAAAAAACTGTTAAGTAGAGGTTTCGTCTTTTAGTTCAAAATCGTGTAAAGGATTTTTTTTTTTCTGGGTAATCGCTGAAAGGAGGGAAAAGGCATACTTTATTTGTGTCAGAGAAACAAAGCATTTGACCAGCCGTTCTCTACACTCAAATCGTTGATTGAAGTTGATGAATGGGAACCTCAGTCAAGTGTAAGCCAATTTTGGCAAGCTCCATTTCAACTGGACGATTGTAATTAGCTAATTTGACATTACATATAAAATACAAGATTAATGATAAACCCCTTTCATAAGCTCGTAATTATTGCTTTCTGGCTCCAGGACCAGGGTGGACTACTCACTTATTAGACAACAAAAAAGTGTGTGTTGGAAACTTTCCATAACGATCCAATGTCAATAAAGCTGTTTACTAGTTGCTAATCTGCTCTCCTTCCATTAATGAGCCATTGCCAATTTGTGTGCATTGAAGCTGGTAACTGGAACGGCATGCCGCCTCTCTTGAGATATTTAGCAAAAACTTTCTTTTTATGTATCCTTTCATAACTTAACGCTTTTTGGATTCGGATAAGAAATGGGTTAACACCTTGTCACGAAAATTAATTTCTTATTATTTCCAAAACTGTTCGCAATTGGATTTATTGTAAAAGATGAAGAAGTACAAGAGAGAGAGAGAGAGAGAGAGAGAGAGAGAGAGAGAGAGAGAGAGAGAGAGTGTGTGTGTAAAATCATATCATCTCGCATAACAATTAACGTATAGGAAGCATTTGATATTTCCTTTTTCCAAATTTGATGAATTCCTATAAAGTTTTGAAAGTGGAAACAAAGAATCTTGAATGCAATAGAGGAAAGGAAGTAAAAAATTCAGAATGGAAATTTGTATACCCTCATCTTTCTATATCCATCTCAATCCCTCTATCTCTCTATCTACCAGCTATTTTGCTCCGAGTTAACCCTGGGTAAGTTAACAGCCACCAAATTTGGAACCAGGCGCAGGCGTAAAGCAATTTTTCCCAGGTTTCATCCTGTTGCTTTGTCTGTGGCATCATTCTCGAGGTGCGCCACATAAGACTTTGTTATGATACAACATGGTTAGGACGCACAAGTCACACTTCAGATACTCGCAGAGATATATGTCTTAAAATTTCTTTTGGTCTCAATTTTGGTACCACACTTCTAAACTATATTGAGATTTTAATTTTGTATGCTTTTACGTCATATCTAGTGTTTTTGCATGTAAATAAAGTATATATGTAAATACTGCTGACTATCATTTTATTGCATTACACATATTTTTTGTCTAAGAACGTCCGGAATAGCAGTATTTGCTATTGATCAATTACTTCTCCATTTTATGTCAGATAACAGAAAGCAATCATTGTGATGGAGGTAGAAATATTTGTTTATGGTTACAAGTGTATGCACCTCTTTACTCCGTATGTATCCATAATACATCAGCATCCACGTGGTTAATGGATGTGGCAGAGAAAACATGGTAGGATATTACACCTTGTTTGCCGCTCTCTGTCTATCTCCCTTTTTCTTCTAATTCATACCTTTAATCCTTTGAATACGGACCATTAGTCAAGGAGCTCTAGAAGGTGTTGCTATTGATAAGTAATCTTATATACCATCATCAATATACTGCTGAAGCATGTCTCTCTCTCTCTCTCTCTCTCTCTCTCTCTCTCTCTCTCTCTATATATATATATATATATATATATATATGTAGGGAGGATAATCATAAGTTTCTGTTCAGCAACCAATGTTGTCATTGGAGGTACTCTTTTTCAACACATGAACATCCGCAATTATACAGTACATGGACTTCACCATGAGGCATTTACAAAAATTAGATTGATTAAATTGCCATTAATAAAGGAGGACTCTGAGAAAGGTAAGAGGCTATAAAGGTGCTGATATTGGTAGTGAGCCCCAGTTCGTCATTGCCACACAAATAGAAACTGAAAGCGCCCAACAGAAAGATGGATAGAATACCCAGTTTTGATGTAACTAATATTTTAGAAGGGTACAGAGAAACATATGGAATTGAATGTAGGAATCGATTTGCAGTCTTAGAAACTTTAGGAGACGAAGAACAGACAATTAATGAAGAATGGTGTGATTTTAAGTTGGTAGTGAAGTCTTGGGACATGCAGTTACAAGGAAAAAGCCAAGGATATCAAATAATACTTGGGCTACTATAAAAAGGAGCCTTAACCATAATTGATTGTTGAAATCTTTCGAGGAAGTAATAAAATTACAAAGTAGAGCATGCTAAATATTCCAGTATTAACAGTGAGGTCAAAAGAAGGGCCAAGAATGACTGGAGAGAATATTTAGACAGTAAAGCCGATAAGGCTTTTAAAGCTATGAATTTAGGAAGTGGCTATGGCGTAAGAATTGCTCATAGAATGATTAGTGAAATCTTGACGGGGGCAAAGAAGGAGGAGCATTTACCCATCAAAAAGAGAGATGGTTCTGTTATAGAAACAGAAGATGAAGAAAGGCCAGCGCTGAATGGAACACTTTAGTATGGAGACATGAAGGGAATAATTTGGCTGATATAGCTAAAGGTGATGGAGAGCTTGATGTGCCCATGAATGAGTTCAATGCTTTTGACGTCGAAGCTATTCTTAAAACCTGAATAGATGAAAAGCCCAGGGATACGATGGGATAACTGCCAAGGTGATACTTGTCAAAAATGAGGTGACTCCCAGACTACTTACAAGATTATTTTGTATAATTGGGCATGAGAAGGCAAAGCCCGATAAATGAGAGCTAGGAGTGTTGGTGAAAATAGCAAAAAAAAAGGAGACCTGACTGATTGCAATAATTACAGATGGATAACATTTACGTCAGTTGTCATGAAAATGTAAAGTATACTTATTGTAAAGAGACTGGAGAGAAAGATCGATGATAAGCTGAGAGATGAACAAGCGGGATTTAGAAAAGGTACAAGTTGCAGAGAATATAGAAATCCCCTTTTGATGGCATTTGTGGATTATGAAAAGGCCTTTGATAGTGTGCATTGGCCAATTTTGTGGTGAGTCCCCCGTTAATATGGAATTCCTCTTAAATATGTAAATTTGATTAAGTCAGTTCATGAGCATAGCAAGTGCAAAGTTAATGTTACAGGATTCTTATCAAATGAATATCCAAGGAACAGCGGAGTACTTCAATGGAATATGTTGTCACCTATTTTATTTCTCTTCCTCGTGGTTTTCGTAATGCGTAGAAGCATCAGAGATGATGCAAAATGATTAAACTGGATTGTTGATAGGAATTTAGCAGACCTAGAGTATGCTGATGATGCTCTCTTTGTTAGCAAAGAACCATAGGATTAGCAATGCTTACCAGAATGCATGAAATATCACAAAGGTTGGGCTCAGGATAAATAGAAGAAAGACAGATGATGAAAATGGGGTATGCAATGGATGATGAAATATCGTTGAAAGGAGGAAAGATTAATGAAGCACAATCATTTAAGTATTTAGAATTTAGTGAAAGATTATAAAAAAAGAGATCAGACAAATTTTGGAAATCAAATCGCCTGAAATTACATATAAAAATCAAACTATATATCAGTTTAGTGAGATCAGTGTAACTCTATGGACACGGGACATGGTATTACAATGAAACAATCTCCAAAAGATTTAGTAGACTTGAGATAAAAGCCTTCAGAAGGATATTGGGAGTTAAATGACAGGATGGGTTTAGAAATGAAACTTTCAGGTGGGCTCCATAAGGCACTAAAAGAGTTGGAAGATCCAGGACTACATGGCTGATGACTATGAGGTGCGAAGTAGGAGATGATAAATGGAGAAGTATCGAATTAAAAGCTCAAGATAAAGTTACTGGTGAAATCTAACCAAGGACCTTTGTGTCACTAGGCATAGGACGACATGATGATATATATATATATATATATATATATATATATATATATAATATATATATAGGTCTACATGTAATGGCAGTCTCCTCTTACAACATATCATGGCTGTATTAGATCCCCAAAAAGTTATTCCTAGAAATGTGAATCAACCTCAACGCTTACATTGCTGTTACGAAAGGCTGGACTAGTTGCAGCTGACCAAGACCTCCTGTTGATGGCAGAAAAAGACAGGAATAGTATGGTCCCTGAGCAAAATAAAACAGCGTACGTGCGTCCCTCCTTTGGACAAAGGCGCCATTACCTCTCTCATAGCTACTGGCCTTGAAAGATATTTGCTATGTCATTGGGATTAATCTCTGAAGAACATTTAGAAGTTCTATAGCTTTCTTTCAGCTATAATGCATGGTGCTAATGCCTAGTCTGAAGTGATGCGGACAAATTTCAATGGTGTGTGGAAATTACAGCGTCCCCAGTTTGTGAAGGATTTATGTGGCTCTGAGGAGACAATTAAAACAAACACCAGAATGGTTGTTACAGAGAACACTGGGTAAGCCGGTTGATTTAAAGATGGAAGGGGATGATGTTATATAGCTAATGATATTTAATGGAGAGATATATCTGCTGAGGACCTCATTCAACTTGAGGAGCAGATAATTGAGGAGAAAGAAGATATACTCACCCCAGAGTGCAAGATATTTACACCAAGACCTTGCCAGAAGGTTTTTCCCTGATACAGCAAGAGATGGCTAAGTTTGATACCGAGGATTCAAACATTAAGAGGAACAAGTAGATCTACCAACCCGTCCTGGAAGTTTTAGTATGTCACAAGCAGATATTTAACGAGACCAAAAGGTTAAATTTCCAGAATAAAATACAAAGCTACTTCAAAATATCCTTTACCCTTTACCTCAACTACCTCTTTACCTCTTCCAGCTGTTTCAGTCAGTTCTGACTTACTTGTCCCAGTACCTTTTGCAGATTCTGCAGACTCTCCGGCCATATTAGTATTACCAGCACTATCTGCAATTTCATCCCCCTCATCTGTCACAGTAGGAACCACAGCAACTTCTGCAAGTTCACTACACTTGCCGGGTCCAGTATCCCATGCACCTCATACAGGTGGTACTAATTCGAAAATTTGTCCTGCCATGAAAATTGTTACTTCAAACCTTCATCATTCAATGTCCATTCCCGGGTACAAACCAGTCATACGATGAAAGGTAAGGAGTTGTATTTTTTTTGTTCACTATTTCGTATAATTCAAATGTACATTTAAGTATTCCATGTTTTTTAGTCCTAGTTATGTTTACAAATCATAAAGGATGGTTTATGTCCTGGATTAGGAATGAACTATAGTGAACTAGTTAAGGTATTTCCTTGTAGAACTGTAACTATATGTGTTCTGACTTACGTTGAAATTCAACTTGCACCATGATAAAGGAAAGGACATACACACACTCTCTCTCTCTCTCTCTCTCTCTCTCTCTCTCTCTCTCTCTGTATGTATACAAACACACAGACACACGCACACACACACACAAAACACACACACACACACACACACATATATATATATATATATATATATATATATATATATATAAAGTAAGCCATATATATTTTTGATACATTAATGTCGGGATTCTCTAAACGACCTCGGGATCAGAGCCCCAGGCGAAATCACACAAAGACAAGAGCTTGGGTCCGGCCGGGAATCGAACCCTGGTCGGCAAGCTTGTATAGACAGTGACTAAGCCACTTGGCCACGAAGAAAGAGGTCGTTAAGAGAATCCAGACTTTAATGTATCAAAAATATATATGGCTTATTTGAATATGAAAAAACACGTCTAAATGTGCAAAATTTACCATATATATATATATATATATATATATATATATACAATCTGAAACTTTGTGTTTTCTGATGATTCTCTAAGACACTCAAATTAATTAGATTTTCAAAGAGGGGAGAAGCCAAATAAAAAGAGAGTAAATTAAAAATGGATGGTGTTGAGCATTGAGTGTATAGATTCCTAAGAAACTCTCTCTCTCTCTCTCTCTCTCTCTCTCTCTCTCTCTCTCTCTCTATCTCTCTCTCTCTCTACCATTTATACCGCCTTCACCTTCCTCTTTGAACTAATGATTATCGGGAACCTCGATGTCCGATTCGAGTGTTGGTAGAGGAAGAACCTCTCTTTGTTATTATTAACCTGTCGATTGTCCAGAGGAATGGAGAAGGTTAGGAAACAGCAGAAATGGAAAATATGGCCGGTAACTGAAGAGTCACACTAGAATGGTGGAAGAGACGATGTCTCAAGATGTCAAGAACTAAAATACAATATGAATGTAATAATCAAGAATGTTTGAATTAATCAAAGATTGAGTAGAGGAAAAAAAAATAAAATAAAACAATTTAATGATGTTTTTGTTTATATAATATTCAAAAGAAAAATTTAATGACAAATTATAAACATATAAGAACATATGAAATAAAAATCAAATATGAAACGAAAAAAAAAGATAAATAAACAGAAAAAATCACGGCAGCTTTGCGTGGTATAACAAGAGAGGAAAACGGGAAGTGTCAAGAATATCAAACACAGAGAAGTGGACAACGTCGGCAAAAAACTTTTTGTCAAGATCAGCTGATCATAGACGAGGTAAGCAGAGTTCTCCTCACAAATGCTCCAGCAATAAGAAAGGACACAGAGATTCAAGTTAAGGTTTTGACTTCTATAGCAATTTAGGTCTATCATATGATTTATACATCGTTATTAGTATTTGTACATTGTATAAATTGAAGTATTATTTCATTATAAGTGTTACTTGACAACATAGAGAGAGAGAGAGAGAGAGAGAGAGAGAGAGAGAGAGCGTTACCTTATTGCCTTATTTTTTGTTTGGGTTCTCCCAGGTCTCTCAGTGTGAGGCACCTCGTATATCTACCAAAGAGTTGCTAATGCATCTTCCGGTGTATTTTGAATCTTCCAGTCTTGGATGGTCTGAGATGTATCTTAGGTATTTATCGAGCTTATTCTTAAACACATCTACGCTCACTCTGATATGTTTCTTAGATGAGCTGGCAGCACATTAAATAGTCGCAGCATTCTCGATGCTGGTGCGTAGTGGATTAATGTCCTGTCCGCCTTCCTTAGTTTTCTGGTATATTTTTTGGCACTATTAATCTACCTCGGCTTACTCTTTCTGATATTTTTAGGTCCATGATGTTTTCAGTAATTCCTTCTATTTGCTTCCATGCTTGTATTATCATGTACCGTTCTCTTCTCCTTTCTAGACTGTATAGTTCTAAGATTTGCAGTCTTTCCTTAACTTCTCCTATTCTAGCAGTATAGGACCTTTGTACACTCTCTATTTGTGCAATATCCTTTTGGTAGTGTGGGTACCATATCACACTGCAGTACTCGAGTGTACTACGTACATAGGTTTTGTAAAACATAATCATATGTTCAGCTTTTCTTCTTTTAAAGTGTCTGAATAACATTCCCATTTTTGCTTTACATTTAGCCAACAGGGTTGCTATTTGGTCGTTGCATAACATATTCCTTTTTAACATTACACCAAGGTCTTTAATTGCTTCCTTGTTTGTGATTGTCTCGTTATTAGGTCCCTTGTATGCATATACCATTCCTTCTATGTTTCATCTCCGCCCATTCATATATTTTGTTTAGATCTCTTTGTAATGAGTTCCTATCTTCATCACAAGTAATTTCTCTACTTATTCTTGTGTCATCGTCGAAACTTCTCACTACAGAGTTTTCAACATCTAAGTCTTTGTCTGAAATCATAATAACAAACAGCAGTGCAGCCAATACCATACCTTATGGCACGCCAGATATTACCTGAGCTTCATCCGATTTCTCGTCATTTGCAACCACTATCTGTTGTCTGTTTTGCAGGAATTATTTTACCCATTTTCCTATCTTTCCCACAATATTATGCTTTCTCATTTTTTTCTCTAATATATTATGGTCTACTTTGTGAAAGGCTTTTGCAAAATCTAGATAGATCACATCTGTGTCTTTTTCATTTATCATATTTTTGTATATGTTTTCCTAGTGTACCATCAGTTGGGTTTTTGTACTTTTTCCAGGCACAAAACCGTGTTGACCTTTAAACAAATTATTTTTAAGCAAATGATCCATTATTTTCTTTTTTATCACTCTCTCGTGCTCTTTCATAATTGCTTGCCTCTAGTCTTGATCCACTTTTGAAGATAAGGGTTATATAAGCTAATTTATGTTTAACATATATGTCGCTCATATCTACACTTTGTCTTAGCAGTATTGCCAGCGGGTTTGCGATAGTGTTTGCATTTTTCTTTTTAATAAAAATCGCTGGAACTCCATTTGGTCCGGCTGCTGATCCATTTTTATTTTCGTTTATAGCCTTGACAATATCTGCTTCATTAATATCTATATCCGTTAGATGTTCAACATTTTCTCCTCTCATTTCTGTTTCATTATTCTCATTCGAAATTCTTGGCATGACCTCATTCTTATATTTTCTGCCAATATGTTGCATATTTCCTTTTTTTCGTTCGTGAGAGAGAGAGAGAGAGAGAGAGAGAGAGAGAGAGAGAGAGAGAGACTATTTCAAAATTTTTCATATTTATAGTTTGATTAAGATGACCAATTCTTTGAAAATGCTGTACATTCCCTTGTTCATTTCGTTACTTATTTACTTACGTAATTTTATGGAAGGAGACAGAGAGCTATTTTAAATGTGATATATAAATTGTAAACATTATGATGAGTTGAAATAAATATATTTCTTATTATATTCAATATGTCATTTGGCTTAGTAACTTTTGAAGGAAAAATTTGTAGTCAGTTGCAGCAATGCTGAGCAAACAAGTACAAATGGCCATGACAAGAAATGTGCTTTTATATGAACATAGACAAGCAAAGCTGAGTGTAGCCACCAAGCTCTCTCTCTCTCTCTCTCTCTCTCTCTCTCTCTCTCTCTTTATATATATATATATATATATATATCTCTTTATATATATATATATATTATATATACATCTATATATATCTATATATATATATATATATATATATTAGAATATTGGTATCTGATGAACCATAAGTAAAAAAGAAAACATCCGAAAAATAAACATTTGCTCTGATAGAAATCTAAAACGGTTTTTGTGTTTTTTCGTAAATATATTATCTTTTTGGAAATATTTGTGAAAAGGTGCTTCGTCATTGGGGAGAATCCCCAATTATTATCGTATTTATGCATTTATATTCTTCTGAACAGACTACACATGATCTTCTGACAGTCTTACACATGGTTTTCGATGATAGAGAACGTGAGATATTGCTTTGAAAAAATTACCATTTATAAGTACTTATCGAATATGCATAAGAGCGTGTTAGAACTTTCCTTAGCGGTCGTACCAAAATAATATACTAGGTTAGATTAGGTACTGCTTGAGGCATCGTCTTCGAAACATGAAAAAGAGCATCATAGTTAAACCCAGCAGAAGTAATAAAAGGGGCGTAGGAGCACGGGGTGGGGGGGGGGGGGGGGGGGGGGGGGGGGGGAAAGGGGGTTGGCTTTAGCATCCTCCCCCACCTTTTTTTCTGAAAATATGCTTTTACACATTCAGATTTACATTTTGTAAATCTCTGGTAAAAGCTCTTGTACAGTCTCACCCTACCACCCCACCCCCGCCCACGTAAGTGTCATGTTAGTACCCAGCATCATAGTTTCACAGTCCCGTCGCTCGTCACTCGCTTAGTTTTACAAAGAGCAGCCCTCATTTTGGGAATCAAGCCACTTATAATGATTGACCCTTAGTGCATACCATGCAAACATATGTTAATCTATCCATCCTTACCATACACTATTATAGTAACAAACTATATCATGGAAATGCAGTAATAAATTGAAAACATGGCACACCGCGACCACATGTAGTTGACGAATATCGCACATATAAGCTTATATATATATATTATATATATATATATCTTCATAATTATTTTTAAATATGTATACTTTTATATAATTTCAGAGCTTATGAAGTATTAATTATACATTCTTCATATACTTTTAATGTGTATGTTTTCTGGTCTCAGGCATGACTTTCAAATATATATGTTTATATGATAGATATGCTTGCTCTTAATTTTGCTTACTTACAATTATATATATATATATATATATATATACGCATATATATATATATATATATATATGTATATTATATAAGGCCTATTGGTATTTCATGTTTGTTATTGTGTAAAAATTGGAATTGGTCACATAAAAATCTCCCAAAAATATGATTTTTTTTTTTATACAATATGGCCTCAGATGCCAGTAAATCATATTTGAGGGTGTTTCTTCAAAAAAATTTCTTTTGGGGGTGACCTCCAGTATCATCCCCCATGCCTTCCGCTGAATAAGGCAAACTCAGTAAGAAACATGCTACTGAAAAAAAAAATAATAAATGAAAACTGATATTGGTAATTTTGTATAATTTGTATAATCTTGAGACCTTGAACAAATTATGTCGAGTACAGATACTGAACATCAAGAAAATAAAGACGAAAGATGTGGTATCTGTTTTTTCGATCCGGCCTGATTCCCCCATTCATTCTTCCAGCATCTAGGGGCAGTGGGGAGCAAACTACTTTTCCGATAACATTCGAACGGAATTCCAACATTGATTATTCTTCCTCCGAATATTTTCGAGAATTTTTCCCTAAAATTTGTTTGTGGTGTCGAGTTTGCTCGCATCCATGGGATGAATTTGACTATTCTTTCTCTTACGTTTTTTTTTTTCTTTTTCGTTTTCTCTTTTTTGTATGGGATCTTTTTTGGTTTTATACCACAAGAATACATTTGTAGATTATATCTTTTTAGTGTTATTCTGAATCTGCTTTATGAACAGAGCCATTAAAAAAAAAAAATCTTTTTTGTACCAGAAGAAATTCGACAACACAAACTTATGTTTGTGCATGGCTTTAATTACCGAAATGTTTCTTTTTTATATATTTAAATTAGATATATACTAACCAAAACTGGTTTTATATATCAATGGAAACATATTTCTTCCTTTTTGAGTAAATCTTGAGCTGATATGCCTCTTCTTGTATTCCAAGTTTATGAGAACGTTCATGAAAGTTCCGAACATTAAGGTAAGTGATTTGCCAATGAATAGCTCTTCATGACTGTGAAATTGAAGCACACATTACTACAAAAATCACCTTATTTCTGTTCATTGCAATACCTCCATTACTAAAGTCGTGTCCCCTCATCCTACACAGTGAAGCAGATAATTGTAATATTCTTCCATTTCAGGGAACAAACACCAAATTTGGATTGCTGTTGTGATAAAACCCGTTAGCCACCTAAAAATTCCAGGTTTAGGCTTTTTTTTTAGAGGTGGTTGCTCAGACATATTGCATTTGTCAATTAAATCTTAAATATTTATTTCAATTGGATGATCTTAGTGTCAAACCATAATTTTTTTTTCCGATTTAAAATCATAATAACTTGCTTGCACCATAATATCGCCCCGGAATCAT
>NC_090729.1:23125550-23127061 GCF_036898095.1 Palaemon carinicauda | reverse complement strand
CCTTTTAGTGCCCAAGAAGCAAAACAAATGGATCGTTCTCTGCCTTTATCATCTCATTGAGACACTATGACACCAATAGCTACGCTACTCGCATCTGTTGTCACTAAAAACGGGCGATCAAATCTAGGACATATGAGTAATTCATTGCTAGTTAAGGTAGCTTTTCAAATGGTTAAAGGCCCTTTCTTCCTCCTCTCCCCAATTTATTAATTTTTGTTTCTATAAAGCATCCAGGGATTTCACTATGTGCCCAAACCCTCTTATGAATTTACGGTAATATCCAGCGTGCCCAAGGAACCCAGGTACTTCCTCAGAGTTACGTGGCCTGGGGAAATCTGTAATAGCTGCTACGGTACTGGGGCAGGGTTGGATACCTTTTGGGGTTATTATGTGACCAAAAATTCGACCTATTTACAGAAAATTTTGCACTTTGTCAAATTTATTTTCATACCATCACGTCGCAATGCTTCTAAAACCCTACGAATATTATTATGTTCTTCGGCCGTTTTCCCTGTAATTATGATATCATCCAAATAAACAAGAACAATATGGCCAATTAAGGGCGACAAAATCGCTTAGAAAAATGACTTGGAGCATTCCTAACACCGAAAGAAAGAAAATTAAACTGAAATAATTGATTGTTAGCTATAAATGCCGTTTTACATTTGCTCTCTTCTTGAATGGGTATTCGATAGTATCCAGATTTTAAATCAACACCTGTGAAATAATTGCTATCTTGTACTTTCACAAGTAATTCTTCGATTGAGGGCAAAGGGAATGCATTATCCTTAGTGATTGCATTCATTTTCCTATAATCAACACAATCTTACCGATCCATCCTTTTTCCTAACAGCTACAATTGTAGAAGCCCAGGGGGACTCGCTCTCCTCGATTATCCCTTATTCCCTTAATTTATTAATTTCTCTTTCTCTCTCTTCCTGGAAATGAATGGGTACCTTGAAAGGCTTTGACCTGATTGGCTCCTCCTGCCCAGTTTCAATGCTAATGGGAAATCGATCAATCCACCCAGTTGTCTCATCTCCAATTGCAATTACATCGGAATAATTCTTGACAATATCACCTAACTACAGGCTGATATTCTAAGGGACATAATTTCTGCGCTTGCAAAATCAAATTCTGAGTGCGTTCGTCTTTACGGGTTGGAGTTGTGGCTCCCAACATTCCATTATAAGCAATTTCACATAACTCTAATTCACACGCAGAATCACACCTTAAAACCACTCTTTTTTTTAGACAAATTAAATCTTGTTATATCTGCTTAGTTCTCTTTAATTTCTCTCAAGCCCTCTAATATCATAAGTGCCCAATTGTCAAGGGGTTTAACAGCTACCTTGGTTCCTTTCGCAAGAGGGCGACAAGGGGTCACAGATATGCTCGTAAGGGACTGGGGGACAACAATTCACCTCTCTCATGTATAGCTGATACCTACTTAAAGGTCTCTCCGAGCTAACACACGCACTTACTGCCCTCCTGATTTTCTATCGGCAAAA
>NC_090729.1:23100550-23110550 GCF_036898095.1 Palaemon carinicauda | reverse complement strand
ACATATGGCACTCGAGGAATCTCTTATAGTTTCATTTCCAATCCTGACATTTAGTCAATTCAAACAAAATCTAAAATAAACTTTCTTTATGGTGAAGAGGAAGAAAAATAAATGAACATTGACGACAATTTAGTCCCGGTAAGGAATAGAGTTTGAATGAATCAATGGCTATATCATCTTAGAAACATTGCTGCTGTAAAGAGATATTTAGATGAATTTTCCCTTGGAAAAATAGAATTAATCCTGTTTTTACTGGAAGTGACTACTTTTGCTATATCCTACTTATCTCAGAGTACAGTTTGGAAAGCTGCAAAATGAAAGGAGAGCAAAATTATTAAGGGATGTTTCACCCATAGATAGGATAACCCATGATTCATGGTATGTCAATGAAACAATATCCAACAGATTTTGTAGATTTGAGAACAAAACCCTCAGGTGAATATTGGGAGTTTACATGGGAGAAAAGGATTAGAAATACAATTATAAAAGAGATTACTCAAGTGCCATATGAGGACGAGATCATGATGAGGGGCAGATGGAAATGGTTTGGGCATGCTCTTCGCACTCCCCAAGAGAGATTAGTTTATCAAACTCTCAACTGGGCTCCATGCGGCAAGAGAAGAGTTGAAAGACCCAAGCCTACATTGATGAGGACTATGAAGCGTGAAATGATAAATGGTGAATTGAGAAGTATTGAATTAAAAGCTCAAGATAGATGTGACTGGTGAAATCTAACCGATGCCCTTTACGTCAATAGGCGTAGGAAGAGATGATGATATGGAGGATAACCCATTAGCTGATTGAGCTAGGCAGCATTCTTTAATATTGACAGAATAGTGTGTACAAAGTAAGAGATTTCCTATTCGTACATGCCATCAGTTCGTGACGACACAAGAACCTGGAGGCTTTTTTTTTTTATTTAATTATTTTCTTTGAATTGGCAGAATTTGGTAATTTAAACTGTCTACTACATATTTAAGATGTTTAAAGAATGCACTTCACACGATAAACAAATTGATTGGGTTCCACAGTGCCTGGCTTGGTTTACGTTTTAGAGAATTATATTGCTGTGTCATAACCGGCATAATCTTCCTGTTGTTGTAGACTATGTCCATAGAATATTGGTTGTGGATTGCCTAGCCCTAATGGCCAGGCTCTTTAACCGAATGTTAACGCTACAACATGGTTAACAACTTTTTCGTGTGAATTGGGACCAATTAGGTTTTCAAAGAAGAATCGTAAGAATAACATTAAAGTATTCTGAAATCTTATACCATTGAAAACTTGCTTTAAAAAATCGGTAATTGGCTGGCAACATTATTCTAGGATTTATGCCGTTTTGAAGAGGGATATAATGACATAAAAGTGTGATATGGTCACTAACTCGTAAGAGGTACTAACAAAGTAGGTTAAAACTATGATCGCCCATATTTTACTGAAATATAGCTGAGAACAGGATATTTTTAAGGAGAATTTCCGATTAATATTACGTTTCTTTTTAACAATGTAGTTACGTTAAGCTACCGTACCACCAGCCACACAAGGGAACAATTTTTGGGGAAAGTTTAAGATTATTTGATATTTTTTTCGTAGATTTAAGATTTCGGAGATAGAAAAAAAAAACAGAGTTTTTTGACAGTCGTTCTATCCCATGATCTCTTGCCAACATGCTTAGAGTTACTTGCTGATTTTCCATGGTCTTCGGTCAAGCTTATATTTGTGGAGTAACGTAAAATGCTCGATATGAATATTATTTTCAATTTGCCCGGATTTGATGATACTTCGAGTGTGTCACTTCGAAGCATTAGTGTGTTTGATCGCAAGAGCTTGCTTGCTTGATTATACTTGTGAAGGCGCGTGTCCATAAGCATCGGAGTACACGCATTTATTGATAGGTGTCAACACCTGATGTTCATTGAGGTGGTTTCATTGTATTGGAAGTTTAAAGATTTCTGATTGGTACATTATATCTTAATTACCTACCCGCCCTTATAACTGAAAATCTCTCTCTCTCTCTCTCTCTCTCTCTCTCTCTCTCTCTCTCTCTCTCTCTCCTCTCTCTCTCTCTCTTGATTATATTGAATTATGTCGATATCTTTAAGAGATTGATTTATTTCCCCTATAGTTGTATTATTTTATAGTTGGAATTACAACATTTTGTTAGAAGTTGAGTATTCAGTAGGTGATGTTACAGGTATACGTATTTATCTAAACGGAGAGAGAGAGAGAGAGAGAGAGAGAGAGAGAGAGAGAGAGAGAGAGAGAGAGAGAGAGAGAGAGAGAGAGAGCCTCACCTTACCTTATTGCCTTATTTTATGTGTGGGTTCCCCCAGGTCCCTAAGTGTGAAGCACCTTGGACATTCACAAGAGAGTTGCTTATGCATCTTCCAGTTTATTTCACATCTTCCTGTCTTGAATGGTCTGGGATGTATCTTAGGAGTTTATCGACCTTATTCTTAAACCCATCTACGCTCATACCTGATATGTTTCTTAGATGAGCTGGAAGCGCATTAAATATTCGCTGCATTATCGATGTTAGTGGGTAGTGAATCAATCTCCTGTGTGCCTTCCTTAGTTTTCCTGGTATAATTCTGGGCACTATTAATTCACCTCGGCTTGCTCTTTTTGATATTTTTAGCTCCATGATATTTTCTGTAATTCCTTCAATTTGTTTCCATGCTTGTATTATCAAGTAGCGTTCTCTTCTCCTTTCTAGACTTTATAATTTTTAAAATTGTAGTCTTTCCCAGTAGTCAAGGTCCTTAACTTCTTCTATTCTAGCAGTATAGGACCTTTGTACACTCTCTATTTGTGCAATATCCTTGTGGTAGTGTGGGTACCATATCACATTATAGTAGATAATTTTTGTACAGCATAATCACATGTTTAAGCTTTTTTGGGTTTTAAGTGTCTGAATAGCATTCCCATTTTTGCTTTACATTTAGCCAATAGTGTTTCTATATGGTCGTTGCATAACATATTCCTGTTTAACATTACACCAAGGTCTTCAATTGCTTCCTTGTTCATGATTGTCTCGTTATTAGGTCCCTCGTATGCATATACCATTCTTTCTCTGTTTTCATAATTTATTGGTTCGAATTTATTGGAGTTAAATACCATCCTATTTATTTTCGCCCATTCATATATTTTGTTTAGATCTCTCTGTAATGAGTTCTTATCTTCATCACAAGTAATTTCTCTACTTATTCTTGTGTCATTGGCGAAACTTCTCACTACAGAGTCTTAACATTAAAGTCTATTATGTTCTGGCCCGACTGCTGATCCATTTCTAATTTTGCTTATAAATTGCACAATATCTGCTTCATTAATAACTATATCCGTTATATATTCACTAATTTCTTCTCTCATTTCTGTTTCAGTATTCTCATTCGCAATTCTTAGCGTGAATTCAATCTTATATTTTTCTGCTAATGTGTCGCATATTTCCTTTTTTTTTTTTTTTTATTCGTTAACTGTCCTCCCATCCTTAGAGGGCCTATTTCTAATCTCCCTTTATTCATCTTTTTTGTTCAGGAGTAAAGTACTTGGGGGTTTTTCTTGATGGAAGTTTCCTTTCTTTTAAGTGCCTTTTTTTCATTTACTTGCGATCGTATAATATTTTTTTTCTGTATTTTCTATCTTACTTTTTATTTCCATCACTTCCCATACATTATTTTCTTTTGCAATATTTTGCTTCCACTTCCTAATTTTCTGAATACATTTTTTTCAGTGTTTGTTCAATTCTTCATTTATTTCTGACCATTTTATATTCTTACCATAAAAATTATATTTTCCATATCTTTCCCATCGTTCTGTGCTTTGTTTATCTCTGTGTTCACTTGCTTTGGAATGGACTATTATTTCTATGGCATTTTGGTCTCAAATCCCTGCGTTATACACTATTGTTTATTTAACATAATTCACCTCATTCACAAATATTAAATCTAGGACTTTGTGCTTTCTTGTTGGAATGTGGTTTATTTGTTACATATTATGTTCTAATAACATTACCTTAAGCTTTTCAAACTTTCTCTGATCTTCTGCACTACTATTACTCTCTTTTTTATATGTATAGATACAACCACTTTCTTCTATCCGTTCTTTCCAATCCACGAAAGGAAAGCTAAAATCTCCGGATAAGAGTATATTCCAGTCTTTATGGTTTCTATATTTATCATCTATTTTTTTCTATTATTATGTCAAACTCCTTAGTATTTGTGGGTCTCTAAATTACACTATTTTCTAATTATTCATATTCAAATTCTACTGCGATCCATTTACATTCTGTGTTGCTGTATTTTTAACAGACTTCTCCTTCATTTATGTATCTTTCATATAGTGCGGGTCCCCCTTGATTCCTATTTGTTTTCTCTGATTTATATGTTTGGAAAGCCTTTATCTGGTCATCACTGCCAGTCTCTTGTGAATACCATGTTTCACTTATATTTCATATATCTATTTTTTTTTTCAATTTGGGTTAGATTTTCTAGGAATTCAATTTTCCTTTTAGAGTTACTAGTGACTAAACCCTGTGCATTTATCACTAAGATGGTTTGTGTTTCTTCCCCATTAATTAATATCGGCAATAATATGAATTCTCCCATGCTTTCTTCCTGTTCTGATATGATGTTCTTTTCTTTATTTCCAGGAACTTTGCCATTAAAAAATCCATATTTTCTATTATATTTATTTATTTTTATATTTATATTTGTGTGTATACCTGCAATTATCCCCATATATGCACCAACCCCTGGCATTATAGATGCATTATCTGTAGTTGGGCTCTAATTGTGCATATTTGGGTTGAAAGGCATCATATCTTGGGGCCTTGTGTGCATAGTGCGGTATATACTCGTCTTGCTTTTTTTTTTTTTCATTTTTGCTTTCCTTTTTCTTTTCTGTTTGTTAAATTTTCTGATTTTCATTCATGGTTGCAGTATGCATATATCGACAATTTTTATTGATTTTGCATCCTTTTCCTTCTCTCAGGTTTTTGCATATTTTGGGATGGAAATCTCCGCATTCGTCTCCATATCCGTCTAAATATGCATATTTGCCATATATTTCATAATTATGGCATATCTTTGGATGGTTGTTGTAGCATCTTTCACCAAATCTGAAATTCCCTCTTTACAGTGAATTGTAGACTATATCCTCCTTTATTTTTCTTGTTTTTGCTCCTCCCTAAAAGTATGTATGTCCAGGTAGAGTCTCTTGTGTCTATCATTTGTTTCCATAGGATATTTTATTTCTACATAAGTATGTTGATGAATGGCATTTTATGCTATATCAATGATTTCCTCTGCATCCTTACACATATATTTTATTTCTTCTTCTTTTTCTTCTTCTTCTTCTTCAACTATTTGCAGATTAAGTCTCGACTTAATTAATATTTCCTTCCATACCAAGCATGTTGAGCAGAATACCTTTGTGTCTTTAGTACTTATTCGTTGTTGCACTTCAGCACAATTAGGATGTTTTGGTACATGGCACACATCGCATTTCCTTAATAATTGTTGCGGGTGAAAAATACTGTACCACATCTTACATGTATTGTAACATTTTGGAATTCTTTTTCCCAACGCATCAATTAGCACATTCACCATGTTGGACTTTTATTTATTCTTGAATGGAATGTGCTAATTGAAGTAAACTTTCTTTACAAGTCTCTTTATCACCTGGATCTTCTTTGGAATTTCTTCTATTCTTTTGATGTGTTTTCCGCAGACTTGCTCTGGTTTGTTGGATCATTTTGTTTCAACATGTTTGAGATTATTTTTCCGTCACACTGGTTGGAGCTATTTGTGACCTCTGTTACCAGTAGATCTAGTTCTTGTTGTGCCAACTCATAGAATTTACTCTTGCTCTTGCTGATTACAGCAATATCCCTCCAAACCTTTTTTGTGTTAGAGGCTGCCATCTTGTTCAGATTTTTAGTATTTCACAAGATAACTATCCTATGCCGATGTTTTATCCCACTCTTCCGACCTCAAACTAATCACTGACTATTCTCGGAAACTTGTACCTACATTGCACTCGATAGACTTTTGTTATTGGCATTAGATCAACAGATTTTCTCGGATCAAAAAATGGGACTCACTTGCATATAGTAACACTCAGAGAGAGAGAGAGAGAGAGAGAGAGAGAGAGAGAGAGGGGGGGGGGGCTATTGGATATGTTAAGACAAATCCTGACTCGATACACATACTAGATTCCAAGAATTCTATTATAGGTAAAATTTTTCATTTTCCCTTTCGTCTTCCATCAAGTGTTACTGAACAGTTTTAAAGAATAGGGGGACATAAGTCTCTTTTTATAATTCATATATGAAATACCTGTTTTTGGTGTTGTTGCATTTTTTGAGATTTTTTATTTTGGTTGTTTATTACTTTCCATGTAGTTTATTTACTTCCTTATTACCTTTCCTCACTGGGATATTTTTCATTGTTGCAGCCCGTGGGTTTATAGCATCCTGCTTTTCCAACTAGGGTTGTAGGTTAGCTAATAATAATAATAATAATAATAATAATAATAATAATAATGATAATAATAATAATAATAATATAATAATAATAGTTTCTAGAGCATATTGGATACACCCTCTCACCCCTCTGCGTGAGTAACGCTTTGAAAATTGCCATTACGTGTTTCAAATTTGTATATTAATGTAGTAATTTTTTTTTGCTTGAGTTAAAATGTGTATCGTGTGAATGTATAGATTCGTAACGTTCCCCAACAGTGAAGATTTACAATTAGATTTAAATGGGACTTTAACCGAGACGTCACTTACAATTTCTTAATCCGGGATTGGGACAACAATACGCATAACCCGAGGTGAGATTCTTTATTGATGTGTGGACAAGACTGGTTCAGGTGGCTGTGTTACCTTTGAATTTAGCCTTCTCGAAGCATCGTAATTTTAGCAGTCGGGAAGAAATGTAAATGTTATACTCTAGTCTTAGGTACTACATATGTCTTCCACTGTCTTGGATTAGAGATCTCTTGCTTAAGGGTTCATTCTGCAAACTATTCCATGTGTTTCCTTGTTGAGAGTTAGAACAAGTACTGCTTTGTCTAAGTGTTTATAAGGCACATTTATTAATAATACTCTGTTACCCTCAATCCTGGATCACACAGCGTATTCACCGTCCATGGAAGCGATGACCCTGTATTTCAAATAGCCTCATATGCTGGTAAGGAAATCGGCAAATGGCTGCATGTTATGTATATTAAGTTTGATTCTTTTGGTGAGCTGTTGCGTAGGGGAGGGGCACTGGTAGATTTGTTGTTGCAGATTGCCTGGGTTCTTGCACACTTGCAGCCCCTAGGTGTTTGGTTAGAATTTTGTTTAGGTTTGTAGTAGGTGATTTAGGATATAGGATAATCTGCGAGTTTTTTATTTGCAGGTGGTTTGGGATGTGGATGTGGATGATCAGCCACTTTCAATTATTGGCAATTCAGTTTTTTTATAAATAGTTTTAAGAGTCGCCTCGGCCTCTATAGGTCAAATGAAAAGGAAAGAGATGACGAATGGGAAGAAGGTTTCCACCTCAAAAAACTACATAGGATCCCGTCGTTTGTTGGAGAGACAGGACGTACAATGTGGGTTTCCATTTTTAAGGGCATTAACGTGGTTGGCGGTGATGGGAAGCAGATGGGTCATGTAGGTTGTAGTGTTCCCAGCTTTGATGCTCTTATCATTATTCCTCGTCGTGTCGTCTGTTGGGTTAGGGGTGAGCAGCTGAAACTTCCTGTTATGGGAATGGATTACATCCATATTAGTGTGGTAGTCATATATGGAGATGAGGACGAAAACTACTGTTTTATCAGCTTGACAGATGGAAAATCTCTCTTGGCCCTTAAGTTTCTTGTTTATTTGTTGTTGTTTTTTTTTATTTCCAAGTGATAATACCGCTTGTACATTATTATTATTATTATTATTATTATTATTATTATTATTATTATTATTATTATTATTATTATTATTATTATTATTGTTATTATTATTATTATTATTATTATTATTATTATTATTATCATTTAGGCTACAGCCCTAGTTGGAAAAGCAAGATGCTATGACCCCAAGGGCTCTAACAGGAAAAATTGCTCAGTGATGAAAGGAAATAAGGAAATGGATAAAATAGAAGAAATATTGAACAGTCAGAATAGAATTGTTTAAGAATAGTAACATCAAAACAGATATCTCATATATAAACTATAGAAAGCCTTATGTCACCCTGTTCAACGTAAAAACATTTTCTGCAAGTTTGAACACTTGAAGTTTTACCGATTAAATTACCTAATTAGGAAGATCATTCAACAACTTGGTCACAGCTGGAATTAAACCTCTAGAAAACTGTGTAGTATTGAGCATCATATGGAGAAGGCCTGAATATCAGAATTAACTGCATGCATAGTATTACAAACAAGTTGGTACTATATGGGAAGATGTGAATGCAATGGATGGTCAAATTCTTGGGAAACCTTATGCAACATGCATAACGATCTAATTGAACGGTGCCAGACATTAATATCTAGATCAGGAATAAGGAATTTAATAGATCGTTTAAGGAGGGCCTCAGCAAGTAGCTTAGGGTGGAGGGTATCAGTTGTCTGGAGGGTGCTTTTACTTATATGGATGCTGGATCGAGTAAAAAAGCAACCCATTCCTCGTACTTTTGTCGGTTTCTTTGAGTTTTAAAAAACAGTGGCAATTAAGGGTGAGTGTTAGAATCTCATCCTGGGCAGGAGTAGGGTGTATATACAGTCAAATTAATTGCCTTTCTGCTTTTGGATTCACAGTTTGCCACTGATGGTATTAACTAATTTCTTCTAATGCTTTAAAAGTTGAAAGGGTGCTCAGTACCCTATCGAGCAGGATAATGCCTAAGAGATTGACCATATATACTGTACATATGATCAGCGCCTGAGGCCCCCTCCACTCAAGCTAGGACCAAAGAGGGCCAGGCAATGACTGCTTATAACTCAGCAGATAAATCTATATGTTCCCCCAAACACTCATCCTTAGCTCACGAGAATCGTGAAGTTACAGTGACCAAAGGAACTAACGAGTCAGAGCGTGACTCGAACCCCAGTCTGGCGTTTTCCAGTCAGGGACGTTACCATACCGGCCATTTAAAATTCAGCGGTTGAGGTCAATTGTTTTCATATTGTGAAGGACAAGAGTAATTTTCTCGAAGTGTTAATCGTTCCAAATTAATTCATGTGGTACGAGTTCCGGTTTGTATCTTTGGTATCGTTGCTAATTTCCTGGACGTTAGTCTTTGCTCTGTGAATGAAATGTCCCTAAGAACCGCTTCAGTCTTGAATAGAGGCCCGATGCCAGTCTAGTTACTGCTAACTTTCTCGTGGCTTCCTTGGTCAGGTTTATCGTAATCTGTTGGCCATTTTAGTTTGAGGGATGGACTCTAACGGCAGTTGGCCGGGAGAAGTATTTCCTGTGTATTATTATCATTATTATTATTATTATTATTATTATTATTATTATTATTATTATTATTATTATTATTATTATTATTATTATTATTATTATTACTTGCTAAGTTACAACCTTAGTTTGAAAAGCAGGATACTATAAGCCCAAAGAAGAAAGGAAACAAGGAACAATAAAATACTTTAAGTACAGTAACATTAAAAAAAATATCTCCTATATAAACTATAAGAATTTTAACAGAGCAAGAGGAATAGAAATAAGATAGAATATTGTGCCTAAATGTCCCCTCAAGCAAGAAAACTTTAACCCAAGAGACATTGGAAGATCATGATACAGAAGCTAGGGCACTACCCGAGATTGGGAGAACAATGGTTTGATTTTGGAGTGTCCTTCTTCTAGAAAAGCTGCTTACCATAACTGAAGAGTCTCTTCTACCCTTACCATGAGAAAAGTGACCACTGAACAATTATAATATTGAGTGTTGGTTTCGCCTTCTTTATGAGAGCCTCAATGATAAATATTTGCCTGTTTCTGGGGATACTGACA
>NC_090729.1:23078050-23093050 GCF_036898095.1 Palaemon carinicauda | reverse complement strand
ATTATCATAGCATGGAATGTCCCCGAATATCCTAAGATGCAACATGTCATAGCAGTGGATGTCCCTGAATATCTTAAGAAGGCACTAGACATAGCAGCGATGTCCCCAAATATCTCAAGAAGTAACTTGTCATAGCATCGGTTTTCCCCGAATATCTTAAGAAGCATCATCTTGAGAAGCAACCATTTCCTAGTAAAATGTAGAGTTTTACATCTACATATTGTTCAAAAAGTGAGTGAAAGAGATAATTCATCTAATCTCAATTCTAGTGATAGTAAATAAATAGCCGTATCTGAAGAATATATTTTCAATATTGAGCAAGGGTTACAAAGAGGTACCAAAATATTCATAGAAAACTCCTTTATCCATATTTTCAGAACAACCACAGAGAGAGAGAGAGAGAGAGAGAGAGAGAGAGAGAGAGAGAGAGAGAGAGAGAGAGAGAGAGAGAGAGAGAGGTCATTTTCAAATAAATCTCGAGGAGACATAAGTATGATATAGATGAATAATGGCTTTGCTTACACGTGTACATGAAATAGGATGAGGAATGCGAGTCATTAAGAGAATGAGAAATGTCTCATAAAATTACTTGGGAAAATGGAAATGGAAATTCCCGAGAGAAAGAGCGTGATATACATAGAACAGCAGCAAACTATTTTATTTGGTCAAATGGAAGATTCCTTTTTTACAGTATGGCCGTCACAATGACAAAGATTAACACAATTGAAAACCAAAAGAACAATCTGAAGGTGCAGACCTCCTCCATGGCAAATTATTTCTACAAACCGGAGTACGTTTCCCAGAATCAATTAATAATTTCCAGCTCTTTACATAATAGCTTGAAATCGTGCAAGTTTCATTACTTTACGATTAGAATTTTGGCCATAAGGTTGATGACCGGAATTTTACCTTATGCTTGACGACCGGAATTTGACCTTTTCTTGACCTTGATCTTGGACTCAACCTTGTCCTTTAACCTTAACAGATCTTTACACAGTTTAAAATCCCTATTAGTTTCTTTACATTGCGATTGGAAGTCTGCCCAGGAAGCTGATCACAAACAAACACAAGCACACACAAACAAACCAACACAACACAAGGTGTACAGCATAACCTCCTTCCAACTTCTTTGGTGGAGTTAATAAAATCTTTATCTTTATCTTTAAAAAAAATTCAAATACAGAACACTTGATATTCTTACTAATATAAAAAAATATATATATAATATAAATTCTTATAATGGATTAGCGTAAGAAAAGGTCTGATAGATATTGAATCATTCGAAAAAATATGCATGCTATAATGAAGAAACTAGGTATGTCGTTTAATGACAGACAAATAGAGCAATAATGTGTTATATATTGTTTTTATTCACAAAGGAACAATAAAGCTGTGTAAATAAACATAATGAAGAATGACAATCACAAGACGGATATGCATTGGATCCTTCTCTCTAGTTACGGCTTATTTTTTCTTTGCCTACGCTTACACAGAATAGTGTGGCCTATTCTTTACATATTCTCGTCTTTCCTCATACACCTGACGACAATGAGATACTAAACACTTCTTCACCCAAGGGATTAATTACTGTACTGCAATTTGCTCAGTGTACTTTCCTCTTGGTAAGGGTAGTAGAGACTCTTTAGCTATGGTAAGCAGCTCTTCTAGGAAAAGGACACTCCAAAATTAAACCATTGTTTTCTAGTCTTGAGTAGTGCCATAGCCTCTGTACCATGGTTTTCCACTCTCTTGGGTTGGAGCTCTCTTGCTTGAGGGTGCACTCGGGCACACTATTCTGTCTTACTATTTTTTTTCTTCCTCTTGATTTTTTTTTTAAATGGTGTGTTGGCCAGGCTTAATAGAAGGGCCATGGATGCCTGGTGGTTTATCATGAGGTTGTCTTTTCCTTTTTTGATTCTTTTTATTCTCAAAACCCTCCTTACTGTCCTCCCTTTAATTGAAGTTGCTATCCTGGAGGGTATTTAGCCTTGCATGGTGTATTGGCTCCTCCATGTTGACCAGTTTTTCCGACTTTTTACTATAGTGATTTCATTAATCACTTTATTTATAATTCTGTACGTATTGATTTCGTTATAATTCTTGTTAATCTAGTTTTTAAGTAGGATGTCTCTTTTTTATTTCTATTAATTCTTATGCTGTCTTGAGACATTGAGAGAAATCATGGACCAGTACGTCCTAGATTTCGTCAATGTCGTCTTCTGTATTGCAATATTCGTGGTCTTCATGCAAATACCCAAGACCTTACAGGTGGGTCCAGACAGTATGATATTCTTTAGTGCTCAGAAACTTTGGTTTCTAATATGAGGCACTCATCTGAGCTCCTTATAACTGGTTTTAAGAAGCCACTAATGTTGAAACGTGATGCCATCCCTAGGGCCAGGTGAATGGCGGTGTTAATTACGACCGAGTACCCTGCTTCTCAGAAGTCCTGCTATCAATGTGGATGTCATGAGATTCAGGTAATAAAAGTTTGTGGCAGGAAAAACAACTTTTATTTGTGTTCGATCTACCGGAATCCAGACATGGATGATTCTATCATCGATTGTCTTCTTACTATTATGGCTAAGATACAAGAAGATGATAGAAAGGCTTCTTTTGTCTTTGTTGGTGATTTTAATGCTCACCATAGGGAGTGGTTAAGTTCTATCTCTCCTACCGATCCCCATGGCTGAAGAGCTTTAGACTTGCCTCTGAATTAGGGTGTGAACAAATCATAAATGTAGCTACTCACAGGTCTGGTAATTGCTTGGACCTCGTATAGACTGACTCCCCTGGCGTTATAACTAGTAAGATTGGTTCTCCAGTCGGGACATCTGATCATGCCTTGATTTCATTAGTAGTGAAGACTGAGCAGCCTGTCCCTGATACATCATACTCTTGTAAAATATATATGAAATCCCAACCAGACTGGAATGGGATTTTGTATGATCTTTTATGCTTGAATTGGTCACAATTATATAGTAGTGTAGATCCTGTTGTCCCTTTGAATTAGAATCTAGTCAACATAATTGATATGCGTATCCCTTCTCGTGTGCTAAGGTACCGAGTGAAGGACAAACCGTGATTCAATGATGATGGTAGACGTGCTTATTTGGAGAAGCAGGAGGCCTATCATCTTTGGAAGGATAACAGATCAGATTTGACTTGGGACAACAATACTCAGCTTGAAGGTTTTGCTCAGATAGTTTATGCCTCAACTGAAAAGGAGTACACTTTAACCATAAAAGAAACCATTTCTGGTACAACTCAGGAACATAAATGGTGGTCTACCCTTAAATCTGAACCCTTTGGTGTAGATGCAACAGTTCCTCCTTTACTTAAACCAGTCACTCACTGTCCAAAGGAAAAGGCAACAGTTTTAGCTGATGTTTTTGACAGTAAACAGAGTAATGAAAAACATGAATTTCCTCAATCCTGTTTTCCTGAGGCTAAATTAACTAGTTTAGCTTTTTGATCTCGCGTGATTAAAGCTCTGTTGATGGACCTTGATGCTTATGGAGGTGTAGACCCAAATGGTATTTTTCCTTTGTCTTTTATAAAGACGGCAGATTTCTTAGCTCCAAAGTTATATGTTATTTTGCGCAAGTTAGCAAGAGCAGCAGCTTTTAGCACTTGTTGGAGAATTGGTAATGTTATTCCTCTATATAATGTGTTTTTGGTAGCTCAAGTCCCACTGATTACCGCCCATTTTCAATAACTCCCAAATTATCTAAAGTTTTTGAACGTCTTCTGGCAAAACGTCTAAATAAGTTTGCTGAAGGTAATCATCTATTCCCTAGTTTGTAATTTGGTTTTCGTAAAGGCCTTGGAGCATGAAAAGACCTTACAATATCCAATGCTGTATAGAAATCCCTTGATTGTGGTCAGGAAGTTCGTATGATTGGCCTTGATTTTAGTGATGCCTTTGACCGTGTTAATCATGAGGCCCTTGTTTCCAGACTGAAACAGTTGGGAGTGGGTGGGTCATTTCTTAGCATTATTATTAATTCTTTAAATAGTAGATCTCAAAGACTTGTTGTTGATGGGCACCATGGTGAGTATAGGAATGCGGTATCCGGTGTTCCACAGGATAGTGTTCTTAGCCCATTACTTTTCATATTATATACATATGACATGTTGTTTGGCTTAAAAAACAAGCTTGTTGCATATGCAGATGATGCTACTCTCTTTGCATCAATTCCATCCCCTGAATGTAGATCTGGGATGGGTGAATTCCTTAATAGATATTTAGCTAAAATTAGTGCATGGTGCAAATTATGAGGTATGAGGTTGAATCCTAACAAAACTCAAAGTATGATTGAGAGTAGGTCAAGGACGGTGGCTCCTCAACATTCGGATGTCAGTATTGATAATGTTTCTTTAAATTTGTGTAACTCTTTTAAAACTTTAGGTGTGATTCTCGACAGAAAATTTACTGTTGAGAAACACATTAGGTCTCTGTCTTCTTCAATTGCACAAAAAAATGGCTTATTGAGAAAGTCTTACAAGAAGTGTTTTAAATGTTTCATTCTACCTTGTTTTGAGTATTGTTCTCCTGTTTGGTGTTCAGCTGCTGATTCTCATCTTAATTTGTTGGAAAGAAACTTACGGCCTATTAAGTCTCTTATTCTTGATGTAAATATTAATCTTTGGCACCGCCGTTCAATTAGTTCATTATGCATGTTGCATAAGAATTTTCATAACTCTGACCATCCTTTACATTCAGATCTCCCTGGACAATTCTATCCTGTTCGTAATACTAGGCAGGCAGTTAATTCTAATAGCCAGGCCTTCTCCATCATGAGGCTCAATACTACACAGTATTCTAGAAGTTTTATTCCTGCTGTTATCAAGCTGTGGAATGATCTTCCTAATCGGGTAGTTGAATCAGTAGAACTTCAAAAGTTCAAAGTTGGAGCAATTGTTTTCATGTTTTCCAGGCTGACATGAGTCTTTATATAGTTTATATATGAGATATCTGTTTTAAACGTTGTTAATAGTTTATATAGGACATATCTGTTTTGATGTTGTCACTGTTTTTAGAATGATTTATTGTCATTTTATTCTCATCATAATTTATTTCTTATTTCCTTTCTCACTGAACTCTTTTTCCCTATTGGAGCCCTTGGGCTTCTATCATCTTGCTTTTCCAATTTGGATTGCAGCTTGGCTAGTAATAATAGTAATAATAAAGATAATAGTTTAACGAAAAAAAAATTCTAATACGTGAAATGTGGTAGAAAATGAACTTGGTAAAAATAATTTTGAGAAAAAATATTTAAATTCAATAAAGAAATTAAAGCAAGGATATAATGGACAAAGAATTCCTCATGAAATGTGAATTTAAATGTAATTTCCTCTTTCTGAGACGCTAAAGAAAAATGAAATATGTAGATTTAGAAAAACATAAAAATGAAATAAAAAGTAAAAGAATTAATCCAAACCTCAATGAAAAGCTTAAGTTTAAAAGTTTATCTGTTTTCTTTATATAGTAAATATTTTTCTTATTCGAAATAATAAAACCTAGTTTTAGCTTTTCTTTTAAAAGTAAATTGATATGATGACCATAATAAGTTAATTCCAACATATATCAAAGGTATATACCAAACTTAAGTAAAAAGACTTTCCTTTCAAACTTAGAATCGTTCAGTTGCTTTAGAATGGCAATGAGAAGTAAGATTAAAAAAGATTGGGGATTTTTTGTGCTGGTGACAGCATCATAGAAGACTGTCCAAGGAACAAAATTGGATTTAAATAAACAATGAATAAGTTAAGATAAGATGAGAATTATAGTTGTTATTTTCATGTTAATAAAGGTGAAAATTAAATAATAATAAACACCTATGAATACCATCCCATTATACCATGATAACATTGTGTTGCAATAAAAAGAGTAGGGCAGATAACCAAAGGCTAATAAGCAAGGAGCAGAGTCAGATTAAAAAAGAATTATGTGTTTGGAATAGGTATTTTAGATGAAACAGTTAAGAGAGAACTTGAAGACTGAAGGATTAAGCTATATGAGTATTGATCCTTTGAAAGCTAAGCAGATGCGATGGGGATGGTAATGACGAAGAGTTGTGGATTCATATAATGAAAACGACTCTGGAACAGAACATTAATACCAATGTTTGAGGAAGATATAATCAACCGTCAAAGCGTTGCCTACATAGGAGGGTTGGTGATAAAATGGCCAAACCCCAGACATGAATAAGGACATGTCTAAGGTACTTGTCACGCAATGGACTAGAAACCGAAGCAATCATTATTGTTATTGTTGTTGTTGTTGTTGTTGTAAATATATATTTTTATACATATATGCATATATCTACTATGCATTTCTTGGCCATCTCCAATTAATTTTCGCTAATAAAATCCTACCAAAACATAGGATATGGGTCACATGTTGGCAATAGATATTTGAAGCCACAGCAAAAATATGCAATAATGTCTAATGTGAATAATAAAGGCACTTACCAGAGTAAATCTAAGAAATTGAAAGGGTAACTTAGCTAAATTTAGACGCACCCAGAGAAAGACTATATAGACATTTATTACTGAAGGCCCTCCCGCTCATTCATACTCTATTGTAGTACAACATAGTTACTAGACACTCCAGTCGTTTAGCCACTTTATGAATGAAGACAAACAGCTACCCTATACACTTCTTCTCTCTCTCTCTCTCTCTCTCTCTCTCTCTCTCTCTCTCTCTCTCTCTCTCTCGCTCTCTCTCTCTCTCTCTCTCTATATATATATATATATATATATATAGAGAGAGAGAGAGAGAGAGAGAGAGAGAGAGAGAGAGAGAGAGAGAGCTCATTTGAATAGGTAAATTGTTAAATATGGTTGATGGAGCAGTCAAGAAAAAATCAGTCATCTCTTATTCTTAGTGTGAAAATTTGAAAATACATAAATATAAACAAAATATTTTTATATCTCATTTTTTTTTTCAAAACTCGTCATTCAAGTATGACCCATCTAAAAGTTAATTTAGGCTTCCTGTCTGATTCACTTGGTGTTTGTGCATGATCTGTTATCCACTTACCTGTTGATGTTAATCGTATGATGCATGTGGTAATTTCTTTATTGTATACTGCAAAAACACGCAGCACAAAAGCAGTCTTGCAGCCACGAGGACAATTTGCCAGGCGATAAGTGAAGCACCAGACACCAGTTACGTAGAAAGGATTGCCTTTGACGTATGAATGCTCTGCTGTCCTCCTCCTGTTATGGGTGTGTTTACTATTGTGAATGGAAAGTTTATTGCTTATTACGTCTGATGTCATAGTTCACGTCACAACTAGCCTCTCTCTTGGACGGCTAAATTTAGCTAATTTACCCTTTAAATTTCTTATATTTACTCTAGTAAGTGCCTTTATTATTCACATAAGACATTACTGAATATTTTTGCCAATTAGGCTGTGGCTTCAAATACCTATTTCCAAAATGTGACCCATATCCGATGTTTTGGTAAGATTTTATCAACGCAAATCAATTGGACAAAGCCCTGAAATGCATAGTACTTTGTATGTATGAATGAATGTATGTGTGTTTTCACATATTTCTAAATACACACATACATACATATATATATATATATATATATATACACAGTATATATATATATATATATATATATATGTGTGTGTGTGTGTGTGTGTGTGTGTGCGTGTGTGTGTGTGTGTGTGCATTTGCGTGGGTATGTGTATAAGTATAAATTAGTTTAACATATAAATCGTGGAGGTTTTCAATTCTTTGGTATGTTATAGAGGCATATATCCTAGTTCAATAAAATAGGAAAGTAATGAAATTTTGGTTATGATGATTTTTTTCATAATATCTAATGAATGAGTCAAATATAACAATCATCATAATCATTCCATGCATATTCATAATCACCAAAGGCTATTAAAGCTGGTAAAATAATAAAACCGGAATATCATTTGCAATCAGTTAATATCCACGACTCTCCCTGTTCGCTTTCAGTCACATATCAGATTTTAATGACATCAGTGAGCTCAAGAGATGAGACACAACCTGCCATTTTCCAATTGATGCAAATTTAGTTTCTATTCTACAATGTTTATTATTTTTCTATATGTGCAAGATGGTTCTTTATATACCAAGTTAATTAAGAAACAGAAGGGAAAATTTGGTATCTATTACATCTTTCGCATTATGATATTCTCATACCCGGATTGCAGTTTTTGCATAAGAAAACTATGGAAAACAAAAGATCGAAGGATAGATAAAAACATAACATGAATAAACTATATTGTTTTCCTCTGAATTATAAGTGTTATAAAAACTTCATCTATTAGTGATATATCTAAAATTTAATATGGCTTTAACAAAAACTGCAAACACAAAAATTTAACAGCCCTGAACTGTGATTTTCCGCAACAAGAGAAATGGTTAAAATGTAACATAGCCAATATGTAAGAAATTAAAACCAAATACACAAAGCGCAAAGACTTCAATCTGTTGCTAAGAATAAATAAACAAACCCCGTTCAAGGACAGAAAACATCTATCGCAGAATCTCGCTAAGCCGACAACGTCTTCTGAAACCCATAAGATGTTTGAGAGCCACCTCTTAATGAGAACAGAAATCGGGGGTGAAACCCTCTCTCTCTCTCTCTCTCCTCTCTCTCTCTCTCTCTCTCTCTCTCTCTCTCAGAAACTCACGAATTAGAATTTTAGTCACTGACAGGCTGCTGTTTTGTTGTTTAGTTTGCGGTAGCATACACACCGTCGTCATCAAAATCGAAAGTACAGAAACTGCACTAAGCACCTTTGCATTTACACAAGAACACAATATGTTTAATTATAGTAAAATCTCGCATTTCATGGTAGCTGTACAGAAGTTCTGTTTGTGGAGGATTAAAGTAATATTAAACTCAGTTCCGGTGGACCCTAATTTATGAACAGCAATTTACCCAAAACCGTTTGATGCTATTTCGCGTAGACATTGTAGCAGTTTGCTAATGTTAACGAAAAGATTCAGGCCGAGTGCAGTTCATGAGGCTTTTGAACTTAAATGAACCAGACGTAATTATTTCAGAAAGTTTTACTGTGAAATCAAATGGATGCCTTCAACAACCGTACTAAAACCTGATCGTAGAACTTATGGACACTTAAACAGAGAAACACAAGAAGATGTATATTCAACTTTTAATATAATTTAAATTATGTAATTGTTTTCCGTAATATATATATATATATATATATATATGTATGTATATATATATATATATATATATATATGACAAAACCTATAATTATACACGTAATACTTTAACGGATTGGGCAGAAAGAATCAATAAAATAACTAGTTATTTGCCAATAAGAGACATCTCATGCTCTGTAGTTAAAAGACGAAAAGGATTCAAACAAGGTTGCAATGTGCCATTGCATTGCCAGGCGTATTGTTCTCAATAAATTGAGTTATTCATGAGACTTTGAGGTATTCCTAATGGGTGCAAATATACGTGTTTTTCTTGTCAATAATTGGAATTACGTGTATTAAATTAAAGTGAAATTGAAATAAACACAGTTGGCTGGATAAATATACCTGGAGGTTGTAACAATCCAAAGTACTTGAGGTCCATTAGAGTTTCAGAAAATGTAAATGATCAGTAAGACATAGTTTAACTAATAAAACTTTGATTCCTACTTTATAAGTTTCCATGTTTAGTGTAAATTCATATTCAAATTACTTTTTTAACTATTAAAATTCACTTATTCAGATCGGATACATACAAATCAGGTAAGGATGATTCATTGAGCACTAGTCAATTTTAACAAGAGGTAATATAATGGAACGTAGTATCCTCAAGTTATAGCTAATATAAATGCGTATATTAAAATCATTCACAGGCAACATTGGAAAAGGCTTTACGATTGAAATATTCATCACCCAGTGACCAGACTCGTTATGGAAATTTGTAAAGTTCATATTATAAATAAGAATAAGTATCAATGACTTGAACATCCTTTCTGGAAATTATCCAAATAAATTAATAACAAACCAGTGAAATGTATTTAGGAAAATTGTAAACAAATGACCAATTCAAAATAATGGAGGTATCTTCTCGGTTAGATTTACCCAAATGGTACTTCATGACTTTATCTAGATCGAGATGTTTAGAATATTTTTAGTCTTAACATATGATTAAAAAGAAAAAAAAAAAAACAATTGATACTAAAGTCTTACTCAATAATTTCATAAATAAACGGTTTAACTGGTATATCATGGTTACATCTGTCTCTCACAGGCAGAATCTGAGGTAAAGTCTTATCTCAGTCAATGTAAAGTAAATGATATACAAAAGGAACATTGTAATTCTTGAACGTTTTGCTAATATTGTAAGTAGAAACATTACTTTAGTATACCGTGTCATAGTAGAATTATTTATAATTCAAATAAACTTGAAACATTAATGTTATTCACATGAATAATTTACTTCTTGATATACTGCATGATTATATGAAACTGATTTGCTATATATCATTTTCTAAACCTTCATGAATATTTTTTCTTGCTTAGATAGATATTAATAAATTCTAGAGAATAAAAAAAAAAAAAAAATAACCGTCAGTCTCCAAACCTGGTTGAGTGACTTAATGAACTACAATTGCTTGCCCAATACAGTTTAAATCATCAATAATATGGTTGTAATAAATAGATAAGTCAGAATGAAAGAAATATTAAAGTTAAAGAATAATACCCAAGGTGTAGTGTCCTTCAACTGTATGGATCATTACAACCATATTAAAAGGGACTTTTAGTCCTTAATACAGTTAATAACCAGAGACGAAAGTGGGTTGAACCAAATTTCTGGCAATTATAAAGTAAGAACTATTACGAGTAGCGAAAACCCTTTCAAAGTGAAACCAGGTCGTGAAAATGGAAGTCTTTAGCATCTGTCTTTTCAAGAAAGAACTTGACACTTCATTCTAAACAGAGAAATTTATACGTCTTTACTTTCTGTAAGCTAAATTATTTAAAAAAAAGTTAAAACTATTGATAATGTTAATATAGAAAAACTACCATCTTCATCTATTACCTCTCCAATAATTTATCCACAGTAATTAGGGTCGGTGATTATTCATGCACCGTTAATTACATATGATCCATTTGCCACAAATATGACGTAAGTAGGAGGTAATTTGGTCTATTCATAGTTAAACAACTCCATCCGTTGTATACACTCTTTAATTATCTTTTGCATAAACCACACAGCTTAAAATAACTATTATTCAGAATCGAGAATAGACCCGGATAAGTTATTCTAAAGCATATAATTGCTAGTTTAATGAAGCCATTCTGATATTAACATTATTTGGTACAAAATATCGAAGAGGGAAAAATTAAATTCACTTCCTCTTGTCTATCATCCAGATTGAGATATCGGCACATTAAGATATTATCAGTGCTATTGGGTAAGAATTGATCGGAAGTTTCGATTGATATTCTAATTTAATGTATAAGTGATCACCTTATTTGTACCCCATGTTGTCACATAAGGACATACCTTCCAACAACATTAGGACAGGTAAGGAATAGAAAAGAAATTTAATATTTAATGAAACAAACTCAAGATACAAAGGATAAGTGGTGTTTTCACATGGTAATGAACCTTGAAAAGCAAATTAACATCACAATGCTGGCACAAAAAATATACTAAATATAAGTTGTTAAATCTGTATGAAAAGCTAGATCCCTATATAAATCAACAATAGAACAACTTGATAAAACATAGAGCGTAAAGCAGATTGGTTTACATCCTCCCATCTTTTATTCAAGTGGAAATTCCGTGCAGGGATTCTAGCGTTGTGGTGTGCAGCATATCTGGATGTGTTTTCCAGGAAAAGACGCAACATTTTACCTTTTGCAGGTCATATTCCGCCAGAGAATCCAATTTCGGAAAACGAAGACTACTTGGTGAGTTTATCACACAGAAAAGTTTTTAAAGTATGGTATTCTTTACCTCTTCTTTTATCCTTCACATTTGTTTAATTGCTTTAATCTGCATTCATGTTCACTGTGTATTCTACTAAAAGATTCCTGAAAGAAAAAATATTGTTCCAAGAATATTACCATTCCTGCTTCTAGTTTTGTGATAAAGAATGATATGGAATTCTCAAATAAGGTTTTTTGCATTTTAAAACGATTTGTTTTGAGTGTTATCTCAGTCTCCCGGCATTGCTCATGTAATCGTTTAAAAGGATTGTTTTCTTTTTCTTCCCATGAACTATTATAGCGTTTAATTTTCATCTGCAAACTGCCAATTGTATTGGGAAACGACTCTCTCTCTCTCTCTCTCTCCTCTCTCTCTCTCTCTCTCTCTCTCCTAATAGTATCTTTCAAAGATTAGATAACTTTTGTCTGAGTGACAATGGAAAAAGGATCTAAAACTGTTAATGAAGATCCAGATGTGACGACTCTCCCTAACGGACCTTTCTCCTCATCCTAATCCTCTTGGTGAAATTTTTTCGCTTATGCGAAAGAAGCTTGACTGGAAGTCTTTCAGGGGAGGTACCTTTCCCAGAAAGAAAAATTACATCTAAGAAGTTAAACTGAATTTACTTGCTAGGCCCAGTAACTCTCTCTCTCTCTCTCTCTCTCTCTCTCTCTCTCTCTCTCTCTCGTTAGTAAGTAACTTGTAAGAAAATCGCTAAGAGGACGTTTCCATTAATCCAGAACAATGTCCTCAGATAACTTTGGATTTCTGTTATCAGAAGGTTTATCGCTGTGAATCAGTCTCTGAAATGAAGCTGGTCTTTCAATCCCAACGGATGTACTTGCTTAAAATAAATATTTATCCGTACCGACACTAAGTTACCTTATCATCTCTCTCTCTCTCTCTCTCTCTCTCTCTCTCTCTCTCTCTCTCACTAGATAATAAATTGTTATCATCTCATGAAATTTCTAACTTTTCAAAGTTCAGTTTCATGTAATAACGTCTTCAATGGATTGTGGTCAGAAGTTGCTTGAGTTGAGGTTTCCAATTCCATTTAATTCGCAATTCTTGATTCCATCACAGTTATTGGTTTCATAAATGGAAAGTCGTCCTGAATCCATTGCTAATCAAGATAAAAACTTTAAAATCCTCGGTGAAACTAAAATATGAGAAGCCAAAAGCCCCGTGAATTTCATCATGGATTTGATTGCATCTGCACCGGGATTAAGTTCAGTGCTTCGTTTCTAGCGGTAAACACTATTGCTTTGTTCTCTTTGAATATGCTTTTTTTTTTTTTTTTTTTTTTTTTTTCATTCTGAAAACTTTTGTTATAATCTTAGATTCGACCATAGGGTTTGTCCTTTCCTTATATTTTAGGTTTTCTGATATACCTTTTCCTCATAAGAATTCTCATCTGTTCTTTTCATTGAATATGTTTAAAATGAAAGTTTGTTTTGTTTGCCCAATAGTTTTGTTCATTTAGCGAAATGTTTAAAAAAAGTTATTCTCTGTTTTATATGATTCTTGTTACGTCTCTCAGCTAAGCACCGTGCTCCTCTTATCATCCTTTATTGTTTTGTCCTCTAGAAACGCTAAAAACTATTACTCTTAAGTGAACTTTGACCTTAAGTAATGGGGTAACTAAAAGGTAAAGAATGGAGATAAATACGCAATAAAATATTGAATATCTAGTTTGCAAAAATACTGACAGTATATGCAGTCTTCAGACTATAATATGCAGTCATAAAGGAAAGATACATTGAATTGAAAAGAGGCAAACTACGATGTCATTAAAAGCCTGTTTTATGGCCTGTAATTGAATATTAGATTAAAATTTTCTCATTTCTCAAAGTCTTTATTTTTCTAAAAACTATTATTTATTTTTTGGTTACTGATAAATGGTTAATTATTCAAATTTCATTCGTAATTTGGTTTATTTCTGGAATATGTTTCATTTTATATTCATTTGGAGTTGTGTTGGATGTAAGTCATAAGGTCAAGGTTAAGATTTATGCAGATTTTGAGAGAATTTCACTATTATTATTATAATAGGTTTTTATAATTATCATTGTCAGTTACTATTTACACATTTATTGTTATCATTATCGTTATTCATAATACTTTTATTCTCAATATTATATAATCGTTTCTGTTTACACGCATGAATTTCCCAGATATCTAGCAGAAAAGAGCAGCCCCACGTAAAATTACTGATTCTTGAAGTCAAGTTTCTATATAATTATATATAGACAATTATATACTCTCTCTCTCTCTCTCTCTCTCTCTCTCTCTCTCTCTCTCTCTGCATATATATATATATATATATATATATACAAACAAACACACATAAATACCCACAAACACATACACACACACACACACACACATATATATATATATATATATATATAAATATATATATATATATATATATATATATATATAAATATATATATATAACATGAATAGGGTTAATCTATTAATTTTTAGAGAGAGAGAGAGAGAGAGAGAGAGAGAGAGAGAGAGAGAGAGATATGGCTGAATCATACTGATCTCGTGATCAAGTATAATAAGAAATAGACACAAGTAATAGAGTCAAATCGAGAGACAGGACGTTGCTATCGTATGTTACGTAAACGAGTCAGTTTTGTGCGAGACAAAATAAGTCATAAACGGTGACGCTGGCAAGGCCCAATAAACATCAACATTCATTTCGGACGAAAGTGTCGCCGGAAGTCCAAGTAAGTGAACAGTGCATGCCACTGAGAACAATGAAGCAGTCATGTTCAACCAGTATCCTTGTCAGAAAGGCTTGCCCTGCCTTATTGGTCATCCAACTCCACAGGGTCCGGTGTTCTCCCACTATATTCTGTCTATGGAAATGGACAGATACCCACCAAGCAACCAAGTCACCTTACTCTGAAAATTATGCCATCCATTCATGATGGATTGATTGGAAGTTCTCTGGCATCCTTACATCGCCATAGAGCCATGATGTAGGAGAAACCTTCGAGTAAATCAAATGATTTTCT
>NC_090729.1:23065550-23073050 GCF_036898095.1 Palaemon carinicauda | reverse complement strand
ACTGCCGTTTTCATTTAGCAAATTTTACATAAGTGTGGCCTACCTCTATATAAAAATCTTAGATTTATTATGCTAAAGCTTCGCGCACCTCCTAACCTCTACGTTTTAAATCACTAAAAAAATTGTAGCCAGGTAACTGACTAACTGACAGTTGCGAATATTTTTTTATCATAATTGATAATATAACTGCTCAAGAAAGACTGATCGAATACACCAATATAAAGAAATCAATAATAGCCTGTCTAATAAAAACCTTTCTCCACTCTCTTTTGTCATTTAATTCGAAATAGGATACAAATTCTATTCATCCGTTTTCAGACAATCTACAACATAAATTCTTTTATATTAACTTTAGATACGTTGCGTATAAATGACCAAACTCATTATTAGGTGAATAAACATAAAAATATTTAGTGTAAAACATGAAAAATACTGTATGGGTAATATTAATGTAATAAATGTGTAATGGAACAGTTCCTAGACAGGCCCTCAAGTTTTGTGATGGGAAGATAACAAAATACAATTCCAGCGATGTATATACAGCAAATTAAGCGACATTTAATCGAAGCACAATTGCAAAAATAGTCAAATAAATATGAGAATACGAATCATCATCACCATCATCTTCATCATAATCATCTCTTCCTACGCCTATTGAAGGAAAGGGCCTTAGTTAGATTTCGCCAGTTACCTCTATCTTGAGCTTTTAAATCAATACTTCTCCATTTGTCGTCTCTTACTTCACGCTTCTAGTGGGTTGTGGAGCCCAGTTGAAAGTTTGATGAACTAATCTCTCTCGGGGAGTGCGAAGAGCATAACCAAAATATCTGCCTGTCGTCATAATCTCATTTACACATGGTACTCGAGTAATGTCTCTTATAGTTTCATTTCAAATCCTGTCCTGCCATTTGATTCCTAATATTCTTCTGAGAGCTTTGTTGTCAAATCTACTCCACTGTTCACTGGAAATTCATTTGATAGTACTCCACTAACATTAGCTTTGCATTTACTATGGTCATGAACAGGTTTGATAAATTTTACATATCTAAGAGGAACTCCATATCGACGTAGGACTCTCCACAAAATAGGCCGGTGCACACTATCAAAGTCTTTTTCATAGTCTACCAATTCCACACTTTACTGTATAACATGTCCTAAAATGAAAATTTGGTCAGTACAACTTCTACTTTTTCTAAATCCCGCTTGTTCACATCTCAGCTTTTCATCAATCTTTCTCTCCAGTCTCTTTAGAATAAGCGTACTATGTATTTCCATGATAACTGACGTAAGAAGGATTCCTGTGTAATTAATAATCTATAAGAATAATAGAGTGATTTATATGCCAAGCTTTGATACCATACTCCAGTCCATATGTGATGGATCAGACTGTAAATTACTTCTCCAGATGTTCCGTCATAACATCTGTGTCGTTCCAGCTAGTAATCCATATATGTTACATTGGCTCCCGCACCGAGTATCCAGTTGATCCAGCATGTCCAAAACGGACTGTCATATATACAGTCGTTATTCTTTCCTTTTCTAAAACAGCGAGGGCCTCCCTCAGAACTGGCCACATATCAGAATTTGAATCGTACGATAGATCAGGCCAGAAAACATCACAACAACTATGACCAACAGTTGAATTGCTGATAAACACATTTCCAAAGCCAGCGTAACCCTGTTAACTAAGCAAACAACCATCTACCATCATCATCATGTCCTATGCTTCATAGTCCTTAGCCATGTAGGCCTGGGTCTTCCAACTCTTCTAGTGCCTTGAAAGTTTGTTAAACTAATATCTCTTGAGGAGTGTGAAGAGCCTACACAAACCATCCCCATCTACCCCTCATCATGATATCATCCACATATGGCACTCAAATAATCTCTCTTATAGTTTCATTTCTAATCATTTCCTGCCATTTAACTCCCAACATTTTTCTGAGGTGTTGTTCTCAAATCTACAAAATATGTCAGATATTTTTCCATTGTTATACCACAACTCATATCCATATAGTAACACCGATCTCACTAAACTAATATATAGCCAGAATTTTATTTGTAATTTCAGCCGATTAGTTTTCCACACCTTCATTAAACTCCAGTTCTATAGATCCTGTATTAGAGGTCATATTTCCTAAATAGTTTTATGATTTTACGTCATTATTTCTATCCCTTCCAATGATATTTCATCTTCCAATTCATTATCCCTTTTCCACATCACTGTCTTTCATCTATTTATCTTAAGCCCAACTTCGTGTGATATGTGGTGTTTTACTAATAATTTTTTCCTTTGTTACAGGGGATTAGCGATATATTGTAATATTTTGAGGCTTATTAAAGCGAGTTAATTTTTATAATCCATCAGAAAATGTTTGCAAGATGAAAATATTTCGATTAACAGATAATTTTATCATGTTTACATCACCACTTGAGATAGTTTTTTATATATAAACATTTCAATACTAAATGATGAGAGATTATATATTGAAATTTAACCTGAACTCAAGTTTTTGAACTGCTCACATATCTAGATTACCTCATGCATGATATTTACGAGACCAAACTTTGCCCTTACATTTTACGAATGATAAAACACAAGTGAATCTATTAGTATTCATTACATGTTTACAGAAGCGAGATTGGCTTAGGACAGTTTAAATATATGCATAATATCTCGGAAAACGTTTCTCTTTCATTCTATTTAAATTAAGAGAATATTCTGTTTTTTTTTTTTTTTTTTTTTTCAAATTTTGAGCAGTCGTCTGAATATCACTAATTGAGTAATAAGATATCGATGTAAACGGCGATGTTAGTTTTCCATTTTTTTTTTAAACAGGAATTTTTTTTTATTATAAATATAAACACATGATTTAAGGCTATCTGGTTAATTATTCCTGCTTTAGCTGAAAACCTGGAAGGAACCCTATACCAATACATATCTTAAAATAAAATTTACAAATACATTTCCAATCATGTTGTTTATACTTTCACCGTTAATTTATCAGTAATACAATTTAATTTGAATTTGACTAGTTTTTCTTATTTCATATAAACTCTTATATCGCAACCAGAATAGAGATCCAAGTATCTCAACTAAAAAAAAAAAAGAAGTTACCAATTAGTGCAGCTTCGTTGGAAAATGAGAGAAAATGAATAGGGGTCTGAAAGTAAAGGTTGTAATTAGAAGACATTTGATGGTCAGTTTTGAAGTTTAACAATTCTCGAGAAATAATGTATTCGTGATCTTTTCGCCACCAATTTAAAACAATGACATCGCAAAATCAGAAGAACTGTGTCAATAACGCACAAAACTTACAGTTAATGTTTTACCATATCCATTTTATTGAGCTTTTCTATTTTGTGCCGGAAAGTATCTTATCCTCTGCTAGCCTCGCTTCTTATTACCCGTGATTTATTTAGATATCTTGTTTACGCAAAAAATATTCAAAGAAAGTACGAGAAAGGCCAAATAGATTAGCTGTGAATAGACCTAATTATGATACCTCCCTTCTTCGTCCTATCAGCGGTTAAGGGATCGTATGTCATGTTTATAGATAATCACTGGTCTTGATTATGTTGGGTTAATTATGGAGTAACTGACTGGTTAAAATGATGGTTTGGTCACATCAAGATTAGTAAGAGGGAGGTAGTAGGAAAGTGTATTTTTAGCACGGGATATAAGAAGAAAAAAATATCTAAGTCTTCACAAAATAAATTCGAGTCAGTGGGTAAGTAGTCCACCAACTTTGAGGCCTTTTTGGCTTCTGTTAATGACATCAACTTTCTTAAATGCATGAAACTTGTTCAACACTTCTGTCTCCAAGGCAAACAAATAGAGTAGACTTAGACAGGTTACCAGTAAACTTTTTTATGTCCTTTCACTTTTCCTCCTTCATGGATATTGTTTTATTGACATTATTTATTCTATGAGAAAAGAAAATACCACGTTTTATTCTATTTAAATAATATTTCTATACATTATTTTTTGGACTCAAGCCATGTCGTCCTGATGGAAGGTTCCTTCAGTAGTTTCCTAGGGTATATTTAACTACAGTGGATATTCCCAGAGAATTAAACTAAAGGTTATCAGAGAATTCTAACTTCTGGTGCGAGTACCCTAAAGGTTTCCCTCTAGGATATCGTATATCAGAAGGGGACGCATGTATTAACACGTCACATAGCTATCTGTACCCCATATAGAGTTAACACTTCAATGTGGGAAGGAGGCTGAGTAATTGAGGAGCCGTTCCTTTAGGGTACTAGCACCACAAGTTAGAATTCTGTGATAACCTATAGTTTAATTCTCTGGGAATATCCACTGTAGTTAAATATACCCTAGAGAGCTACTGAAGGAACCTTCCATCAGGACAACATGGCTTGAGCCCAAAAATAGATTTCTCGCTTCGCTCAAAATCCGTTTATTCGACACTTGATAGTTTGTTGTGTAAAGTAATAAACAATAAATACATTGAGAAGACAACAAAATTAAAAGAATGATGCAGTCAAAACAACAAAAATTAATTTATTTATTAAATTTTTTTTTCTTTTAAATTGATTTAATCAAAGAGAAATTATGTTTCATATATTAATTTGAGAAATCACCTAAAGTCAAAACAAAAACTGATCCAGTTTTCTTGATGACTTGTTCATTTTTATTCTCCAGTAAGTAAACAAAGAAAATGGAAGCTCTGTATATTTTTTTTCTTTTTATTTATATCAATTCAATTTGAAATTGGATATGGTGGAATGTGAAATTGATTTTCGGTCAGCAAATTATTTTTAAGTAAAGAAAAAATATTCAATTGATAGGGATGGAAAATATAGCTCGAATTAGTAACAGAAAATCTATTAACCTTTTCTGCTTCATTTAATATTTTCCATTTTTATTTACTTATGTTCGAATATCGGAACGGAAGGGACAAATGGGCGTGTTCCTAAATACTGAGTTTACATCTGTTCACTCACGAAGAAAATTTGGCCAGTAAAATGGTAACACGTCCGCCTAGCATTTGTATGACAGAAGATCGAACTGTGAGTTTACGACCGCTGTGTTTGGGCAAAACCCAGTGGTTCCTGAGCACAACGTTAGACTTGCCTGGCTGACATTTTGGGGAGTATATATCCTGATGATATTGAAACCAGACACCTTTACCACCGTTCGTTGTTAGCAGACCGTTATGGATCACTGCTAGGCTTGAGTGTGAAAAGGAGGAAGAGAAAAAGAAACAGTTGTAATGACATTTGTATGCCATCCAAATGGGAGGGCCTCGACAATGTGATCGCTATCCTTACTTAGCTTTCTTATTATTTTCTTGACTTTGAACTGCACACTTAACTTCATGCAGAGTTTTTATCGTTTGCAAGAATTCAAGTCATTGTTCTTTGCTGCATTTATATATGTATCAGACTCCACTCAATATCGCATTTTGATATCACTGGGCATTGTAACGTTCAAAATTAGATTAGATATTCGAAAAAGTCCCTTAATTAGGGTTTCGTTTCTTTTGAATTGACAAACGGGTATTGATCATATTAAATCAAAGAAATAAAGGCCTGATCAATTAAACTGGTCAGTAACAAGCCGAATTTTAAGGACCGTTTTAATTGTTGCAGATATCTTAGTATAGGCTCTTAGTATCCCTGAAAACTACTAATTCCTAGTTAGACTATTCTATCAATTTCGTTTTTGTTTCATATGTTTTGTTTTTTTCTGGTACGAATTATGACACTACAATCTTCAGAACAGATATTCCATTAAAAACTTCGCATTTCATTCTAAATTGGTTAATGTTGTGAGGAAAGTCCTAAACATATGGTGAAGTAAAGAGATATCGGAAAATAAATTACAATGAATTACAATAAGTTACAATAAACCATCTACGATAACGAATACCGATATTTATCAACATCAAGGACGATGGTTAAGGAAAATAATACAATAAAGAAGTGTATAAAACTGAAAGGAAAAAGACGCCATCAAGAGATAGAAAGAAACTAAATGCAAATGTGATATTTAAAAAATAAGTCATTATAAATTGATAAAAAATATAACTATCGAAGGAAAGTTGGGGTCTTAACACGAATTCGACAAGAATTTCTCCCTTAGTCGAAACCTAAAGCTCCCAATACCCCATTCGGAAAAAAAGGATAAAAAATAAAAATGGAAAAAATAAGATATTAGGAAACTGAAGGCTTTTCTCGGGTAGCTAGAAATCCTGTTCTTTCATTCAAGTAAAGAGGAAGAATGTCAGAGGATGAAAATATGATAGAATGAGCGAAAAAACGAGAATGGGGAAATAAGAAGCGAAAAAAAAGGTAATGATGGTGATGATAATGGTGACAATTGAACAATAAAACTAAGGGATTTGAGAGAAAATATCTTGATTTACTGAATTTTGCAAATCAACCGGAGAGTCCCACTAAAGTCTCATGCTATAATATCCCAATCAAAGTTTTAATGCCTTATGTACATGATCTGTTCATAAACGACAGTAAACAAATATAAAATATAAAAGCTGTCATAAAAAAAAGGCTTGATTATAGTTAGAAGTGGAGAAACAATTATATATTAGTCAATTGAAACTAAACTTATTGAGAGAGAGAGAGAGAGAGAGAGAGAGAGAGAGAGAGAGAGAGAGAGAGAGAGAGAGAGAGAGAGAGAGAGAGAGAGAGAGCGAGAGAGAGATGAGTATAATGTAAAGTTTAACAGTTATCGAACAAAAATTGGCGAAATATAAATAACCAAACGGCTTGGTAGTGAAAACGAATCAGTGCAATTTGTCTTAAAAACAATACTTCGCTATTGTTTTTTTTTCCGACGTTCCGCTGTTATTGTTAATATTCGGTTGGTTACTTAAACCGTCCGGATCCTCCATTTAACATTTTTGGTTGTCGTTATTGGCGTTATTGTTATAACCCTTGGAAAGAAATGGCTGAAAAATCTTTTGGAAAATTTCTGTGTACACAACTTTCCTTTCCATGCACATAAAGAAAACTAAGGAATGGCAATTAAGGCAATAATACGTTTGATCATTGCACCCTTTACATTAATTACTACAACGCTGTATTTAACACCCAACTGGCATGGAAGATGAAATCTTAATATATGACATAGCAATGAGTTTAGCTCCAACACAATTAAGAGATAAATACGTAGTTTTCAGCAATTGCAATATCATTGAGGTACCTTTGAGTCTTTGACACAGCCATGCACACGTGCCACGTTATTAGACTAGAAACATAGATAAGACAATATGATGAAAAAGGAAGAAAACATAAAAAAAAACACTGTTGATGAAACTGAAAAATGATAAAGAGAAACGATAGAGGTTTATATAGTAGTATTGAAAAAATGTAGAAAAAATTTTTTTCCGAAAAAAAAAAAAAAAAAAAAAAAAAAAAAAAAAAAAAAAAAACCATTGTATGACAGCTTTTGATGCCAATAATAAAGCAAATCATCTCACCTGATTTGTTCGATGTCTCTCAGGAGATTTATAGCAG
>NC_090729.1:23035966-23055966 GCF_036898095.1 Palaemon carinicauda | reverse complement strand
CCACTGCAGATTCGGGGCAACCGCGAAGAAATGTGCCAAGGATTGTCAGTGGCCAAAAAACGTGTAAGTAGGCCATCGCTTGTGGCGGTGGCCTCCCATGTTTCTAATCTTTTCTTTTTACAGGATGCAGGAACGGGTGTGCGATTTTTGGTAGACACGGGTGCTTGTCGTTCTCTTTTGCCAAGGAAACTCTTCAAGGCACGACGTAGTCTGTCTACATCTGCCGACGTCCGCTTAGTAGCTGCCAACGGATCTGCGATACCCACCTATGGTTACGAGAACCTCACAATATCGTTCGGAAACGGTAAATTCAATTGGAAGTTTCTCGTTGCTGACGTCACAATGCCAATCCTCGGTGCGGATTTCCTCTCTCATTTCCACCTATTGGTCAATGTCGCCCACCGACGATTGGTCAACGCAGACTCGTACTTGTCGACACCTCTTCACCCCGCCCCTCTAACCTCGCTCTCCACATCAGCGCACCCACGGATGCCTACGCCCCCCTCCTCACGTCGTACCCGGAAGTTTTCCGTCCAGAACTTTGCCAAACGCCCACTGTTCCTGCCAAGCACGGTATTTATCACCATATCAAGACGACGGGACCCCCAGTCTTCGCAAAATTCAGACGTCTGGCACCGGAACAATTGGCAGCCGCCAAACAGACGTTCGCCGAAATGGAGAAAATGGGCCTTTGCCAAAAGGCCTCCAGCCCATGGTCCTCACCCTTACACATCGTTCTGAAGAAAGACGGCTCCCTCCGTCCGTGCGGGGATTACAGGCGCCTGAACATGCAAACGGAACCTGATCACTACCCCCTCTCAAACATTGCCGATGTGACCTCTTACCTGCACAAAGCAAAGGTTTTCTCTACACTCGACCTCCTGAAGGGGTATTATCAGGTGCCTATGAACCCAGAAGACATCCCCAAGACCGCCATCACCACTCTGTTTGGTACATACACCTTCAATTACTCCTGTTTTGGCCTTCGTAATGCTGGGGCAACGTTTCAACGTCTCATGGATGGCATCCTAAGGGACCTCCCTTTCTGTGTATGTTATGTGGACGACATACTTGTGTTTTCCTCTTCAAAAGAGGAACACCTCCGTCACCTACGCATCGTGCTCGACCGCCTGCAACAAAAAGGACTTGTAGTCCGGTACGACAAGTGTACCTTTGGCGCCAACGAAGTGTCGTTCTTAGGGCACCGTATCACTCCTGAAGGAGTCCATCCCCTCCCTGAGAAGGTAGCAGCCGTTCAGAACTTCACCGCGCCCTCGACCGTCAAAGCTCTGCAGGAATTCTTGGGCATGATCAACTATTATCACCGTTTTCTGCCAGCCATTGCCGCCACTCTTGCTCCCCTCTACGCCTCCCTCAAGGGCAAGCCAAAGGACCTGAAGTGGGGTCCCCTTCAAGAAGCAGCCTTCTGCAATGCAAAGAAGGCCCTATCAACTGCTGCGGCTCTCACTTTTCCTATCCCACACGCCCCTCTCCTTCTCTCCACCGATGCCAGCGACGTCGCTATTGGTGCAGTACTCGAGCAGGTGGTCAAAGGCTCGCCCCGCCCATTGGCCTTCTTCAGCACTTGGCTGTCCGTCACTTTCGCCATTTCTTAGAAGGTACGCCCTTCGTCATTCGCACAGACCACATGCCTCTGGTGCACGCCTTCACTCAACTGTCTGACGCCTGGTCCGCCCGTCAACGCCGACATCTCTCCGCCGTGGTTGAATACAATTGCACCCTCCAATACGTCTCTGGGAAAATGAATACCGTTACCGATGCTCTGTCAAGAAACACGTTGGCTGCCGTTCAACTGGGATCGGATTACAACGCCCTGGCTGAAGCCCAACAACAGGATCCAGAGTATCAAGCTTGTAGGACTTCCTGCACGTCCCTCCGTTGGGAAGATTTTCCCCTCGAAGACTCCAACACCACCCTCCTCTGTGACGTCGGTACTGGTAGACCGCGACCTTGGATTCCTGCTCCCATGCGCCGACAGGTGTTTGATTTCATTCACGGCCTTTCACATCCCTCGTGCCGTTCTACTGCACAGCTGCTGAAGGCAAAGTTCATTTGGCACGGCATTTCTAAGTATGCTAAGAATTGGGTCCACGCCTCTACTTCTTGCCAAACTTCCAAAGTACATTGACACACGGATTCAGGAGTGGGCACCTTTCCTCAACCTCAGCGTCGTTTCGCACACATTCATGTCGACGTTGTAGGCCCCCTACCCACATCACAAGGACATCGTTACCTGTTTACCGTCATCGACCGCTCCACTCGTTGGCCTGAAGCCATTCCCATGGAAACTGCAACGTCCGCCTCATGTACATCTGCCTTACTCTCTAGATGGATTTCAAGATTCGGTATCCCTGAGCATATTACCTCTGACAGGGGAACCACTTTCACCTCTCAATTGTGGACGTCATTAGCGAATCTCCTGGGCATCACCCTACATCAGACAACGGCCTACAAACCCGCTGCAAATGGAATGGTTGAACGTTTTCATCGCACCCTCATAGCAGCTTTGATGTCCCTCTGCAAGGATTGCAACTGGTTTACTCAACTTCCCTGGGTCCTCCTGGGACTAAGGACCCACTCCTAAAGACGCCCTCGACGTCCCGGCAGCTGAAATGGTGTATGGCGACCCGTTGGTCGTCCCTGCCGATTTTTTTCCTTCTACAACCTCCTCCGACGATCTCCAGCGCATACGTCACGTCGTGGGAAAATTTACTCCGTGCCGCCAGACTTACAAGCCCCCAGCGAAGCATCACATACCAACGGACTTGCACTCTGCAACGCACGTCTTCCTGCACAACGACACTAGCATCCACCACTAATGCCCCCTTACACGGGCCCTTTCCTTGTGATCCGACGCAGTCCGAAAGCATTCCTACTGAACATTCGGGGCAAAGAAGACTGGGTCTCCATTGATCGTCTAAAACCTGCTTATCTTCTGCCAGATGACCCGCCTACAGTTCGCCTCTCTAGATCAGGGCGCCCTATTTAACATGTACAGTATGTCATTTTTAGGGGGGGAGCCATGTACCAACCGTGTGGCACACAATTGTACATAATTATGTTGTATATATTATGCTTGTATCTGCGCTCTTCCCTCGCACTAAAAAGAACCTGAATGATCATGTCTCCGTTTTGCTTTGTAACGTTGTCTGTCTCCCGAACAGGTCATGTCCTGTTGCCCTGAGGTTTTGTATATAAAGAAGTGTGTTCCTTAATAAAACTCAGTTGATTGCATCCTGCCTTTGAGTGAACAACTCCTCTCTCGGCCCGTCACACAACATAATTCACCTCATTCACAAATACTAAATCTAAGACATTGTCCTTTTTTGTTGGAATGTGGTTTATTTGTTGCATATTATGTCCTAATAGCATATCTTGAAGCTTTTCAAACTGTCTCTTATATTCTGCGCTACTATTACTAGTTATATGCACATATACAACAACTTTCTTCTATCCATTCTTTCCAATCCACAAAAGGAAAGTTAAAATCTCCCGATAAGAGTATATTCCTGTCTCTATAGTTTCTACATATATCATCAGTTTTTTTCTATTATTAGGTGTAACTACTTAGTATTTGGGGGTCTGTAAACTACAATATTCACTAATTGTTCATATACAAATTCTACCGCAATCAGTTCACATTTTGTGTTGCTGTATTTTTCACAGACATTTCTTGATTTATGTCTCTTCCATATATTGCCGTTCCCCCTTGATTCCTATTTGTTCTGTCTGATGTATATGTTTGGAAACCCTTTATATGGTCGTCTCTGCCAGTCTCTTGGGAATACCATGTTGTACTTATATTTAATATATCTATTTTCTCAATTTGGGTTAGTTCTTCTAAGATCTCTATTTTCCTTTTAGAGTTACTCGTGACTAAACTCCATGCATTCATCACTATAATGATTTGTGTTCCATCCGCATTATTTAATATTGGCAATAATATGGATTCTCCCATGCTTCCTTCCTGTTCTGAAATGATGTTCTTTTCTTCATTTCGAGGAAGTCTGCCATTAAAAAATCCAACGTTTCTATTATATTTGCTCTTTTGCCTTCATATTTATTTTTGTGTGTATACCTGCAATTATCCCCATATCTGCACCAACCCCAGGCATTATAGATGCATTCTTTGTAGTTTGGTTCTAATTGTGCATATTTGGAGTAAGAGGCATCATATCTTTGGGCCTTTTGTGCATAGTGCGGTATATACTCGACTTTTTTGGGGGGCTTTAATTTTTCTTTTCTGTATGCTGAGTTTCCTGAACTTCATTCATGGTTGCAGGATGCTTATACAGACATTCTTTGTTTAATTAGCATCCTTTTCCTTCTTTCAGGTTTTTGCATATTTTTGGATGGAGATCTCTGCATCCGTGTTCATATCCTCCTAATATGAACATTTACCATATATTTCATAATCATGGCATATCTGTATGCTTGTAGTAGCATCTTTCGTCAAATCTGTAATTCCCTCTTTTCAGTGAATTGCAGACTCTATCTTTTTTTTTCTTTTTTTTTTTCTTGTTCGTGCTCTTTCCTAAAAGTATGTAAGTCCGGGTAGAGTCTCTTGGGTCTGTTATTTGTTTCCATAGGATATTCTATTCCTACGTAAGTAGGCAGTTGAATGGCATCATATGTTGTATCAATATTTCCCTCTGCATCCGTACACATATCCTGTTTATATTTCTCTTCTTCTTCTTCTTCTTCTTCTTCTTCTTCTTCTTCTTCTTCTTCTTCTTCTTCTTCTTCTTCTTCTTCTTCTTCTTCTCCAACTATTTGCAGATTCAGTCTCGACTTAATTATATATTTTTCCCTACTAAGCATGTTGAGCAGAAAACCTTTGTGTCTTAGTTCTTATTTTTTGTTGCAATTAGGATGTGTTGGTACATGGCATACATCGCATTTCCTTAATAATTGTTGCGGGTTAAGAATACTGTACCTCATCTTACATGTATTGCACCATTTTGGCATTCTTTTTTCCTAACTCATCAATCAGCACATTCACCATATTGGACTTTTTATTGTTTTCGAATGGAATGTATTGATTGATGTAAACTTTCTTTATAAGTGTCTTTATCACCTGGCTCTCCTTTTGAATTTCTTTTATTTTTTATGATGTTTTCCGCAGACTTGCTCCAGTTTATTTGATCATATTGTTTCAATATGTTTGAGAATATTTTTCCGTCACACTGGTTGGAGCTATTTGTGACCTCTGTTACCAGTAGATCTAGTTCTTGTTGTGCCAACTCATGGAATTCACTCCTGCTCTTGCTGACTGCAGCAAAATCCCTCCAAGCCCCGTTTGTGTTAAAGGCTGCCATATTGCTCAGATTTTTAGTATTTCACAAGATAACTATCCTATGCCAACGTTTATCCCACTCTTCCGACCTCAAAGCAATCAACGACTATTCACGAAAACTTGTATCTATATTCACTCGATAGGCTTTTGTTATTCGCGTTAAATTATCTGATTATCTCGGATCACAAAATGGGACTCACTAGCATGCAGTAACACTCACTCAGAGAGAGAGAGAGAGAGAGAGAGAGAGAGAGAGAGAGAGGAGAGAGAGAGAGAGAGAGAGAGAGAGAGAGAGAGAGAGAGAGAGAGAGAGAGAGGTTACTTACAATCATCCAGGCTGAAATTCTAGTACTATTAAAAATACTAAAAGGACACGAAATATAAGTCTTATTCCTCAGAATGATCCAGAAAATCATCATTATCATCTCTTCCTATACGTATTAACACTAAGGGCTTCGGTTAGATTTCACCAGTGGTCTCTATCTTGAACTTTCAAATCAATAATTTTCCATTCATCATTTCCTACTCCACATTTCATTGTAGATCTGGGTCTTCCAACTCTTCTAGTGCATTGTAGGCCCAGTTAAAATTTGGTGAAGAAATATCTAATGGCGAGTGCAAAGACCATGCCCAAATTATCTCCATTTACCCCTAAACAGGATTTCATCCACATATGGCAATCGAGTAATATCTTTATAGTGTCATTTCTACTCCCGTCCTGCTGTGTAATTTCCAATATTCTTCTGAGACCTTTGTTCTCAAATCTACAAAATTTATTGGATATTGTTTCATTGTCATAACATGACTCACGCCCACACAGTCACCGATCACACTAAACTAATATACAGCATAATTTTCTATATGTAAGTTCAAGCAATTTTATTTCCAAATTTTACGTAACCTAGCAATTATCTGATTTACCTCTTCAATTTCTCATGAAATTCCAAATTAGAAATGACAGTTCCTAAACATCTAAATGAACCAGGATATTTTTTTAAGTAGTTTAACTTTTATATTTATTATTATTATTCGTTTTATAATGGCTGGTGTGTGAGGGGGGGGGGCAGGGAGGGGGCGTGGGGGGGGTGTGGGGGTGTTTCCGTCTTCTTGAAGTTTTTTAGACATGGCCCTGACATATTGGTGGAGAAAGGAACCCCAAGTATAATTGGAGTAGAAATGTGTCAGTTAGGAAAAAAGACTTTCCATCCAAATCGTTCACTAACTGACAGGTTTAGTACTCTTTCGTCTGTCACTTACATTCTTGTTAGTCTAAACCTTAAAAGCAGTTGACAGAACAGAGAGAAAAGAAAACATGATAAACTCCGTCTGTCCACCATCCAATTAGTCACAGTGTAGGAGACTTCCCATTTAATTTTTACACCGTAGAAGATAAAGTGCTTAATGAAAATCAACATATTTGTATATGTACATATAAACACACTTACACACCATACACACAGACACAGACACACAAACACAAACACATACACACACACACACACACACACACACACACAATATATATATATATATATATATATATATATATATATATATATATATATATATATATATATATATATATATATATATATATAGTACATATAAACACACTTACACACCATACACACAGACACAGAAACACAAACACAAAAACATACACACACACACACACACACACACACATATATATATATATATATATATATATATATATATATATATATATATATATATATATATATATATATATATATATATATATAGATAGATAGATAGATAGATAGATAGATAGATAGATAGATAGATAGATAGATAGATTCAGTATATGCACTGAGAGAGATTGATGTTTTCTGAATTAGTTATAAGGAGTGGGAAGAAAATAATTGTAAATCGTTCAAAAGGATTACTTGAACAATACCGGAGAAGCAAGAGATCCCTTAAGACAATTCGCAAATACCGCAAAATAACTTCCAGGAAAACTTCAGATCGTGAGAATGGATATCAAGCAGTCTTTATAATAAAGCTTGGAGGAATAGGATATATTTATGCAACAAAATTATATTGTATGAAACTTTGAGTAAAATAAGGAAATAAAAGGGAAGAAGGACAAAATAATCGAAACGAATGTGAGAATTTAAATAGCCATTCTCTGTAACAGTCTACAAATAAATTCATCGATGAAATAGCTTTCTTCATTTATCTACTACTGATTTGTAGATCCACTTCAATGAGTAAACTCCGTTTCTAAAATCGTATTGTCCGACAGGAATGATGAAAAATGAACGATTATCTGAGGCAAAAAAAAAAAAAAAAAAAAAAAAAAGAAAAAAAAAAACGCACACCTCAATACTAGACTCGGTTCAATTTCCAATTCAATAAATAATAGAAGTCATGTCAACTAATCTTTTTTACGGTGTAGTTTTATCTGTGTTTTTTCTTGGTAATTTATGGCTGTGGGGACATTGATATGGAATATCTAATAAGTTGTTATGCCAAGAATTACTTTGGGGACTCAATTGGCGCACTGATAAAGTCTTCTGGGACCACTACTTTTTTTCTTATATATTTTTTTTGGTTTCAAAAATACTTATATGACCATTCAATATAACAAAGAGCACAAATGAATAAAAACTTCACTAAAAATACCCATCCCAATATCTTTCGAAAAGTAGACCAACTCTTCTTCATCATAAGGCTCAATACTAAGCAAGTTGTGGAATGATCTTCCTTAGTAGGTAGTTGAATCAGTAGAACTTCAAAAGTTCAAACTCCCAGCAAATGTTTTCCTGTTGAACAGGTTCACATAAGTCATTTTATAGTTTATATATCAAATATATGTTTTAATGTTGTTAATGTTTTTAAAATATATTATTTTAGTTTTCTTGGGCTTATAGCATCTCACTTTTCCAGCTATGGTTATAGCTTGGCTAATAATAATAATAATAATAATAATAATAACCACCCATGTAAGTTGATGTCTAAAGCGAAGTCCAAGTTGAGTAGAAGCAAGATTTTTTAATTGTTTGGTATTGTTAACCAAATGTTACCAGATTAAGAATGTCTTAATTATTTAACCTTACAATTCTTACCAGGTAATAACTTATCTTCGACTAATCTCTTTTCAAAATACTACTGATATAAAGAGGTACGTGGTTCACGCAAAAATAATCAAAGAAAATATACGACAGGGCAAGTAGTTTAAATATAGAAAAAGGTAATTAACTCCCATCTACGTTATATTATCGGGTAGGGGGTTTCTCTTTCCAAATTGGTTAAAAAAACATCATCGATCTAAGTTACGATGGGTTGTTACGGAAGAACTGGTAGTTCAAGACGCGTAAAACGCATTTCCTTGAAATCCGTCTTTTTCACACACAATATAAGAAGATTAAAATGTCCAATATTCCCATTATGAATGAAGTCATTATATTTGTGTTGAAGAAGGAACGATGACTTCAAAAAGTATATCTGAGTCTTTGGACAAATTTCCGACAAACTTTCAAGAGTTTTTCACTCTTATGAATGACACCAACTTCCTTAATTTTGAGAAACTTGTCCGAAACATGTTCATCTCTGGCCATCGATGGCAGTAAGGAGGATTAAAGAGGGTCAACGCTGATTTTCTTTAAGGCACAAACTCTCATAAAACTTCTTTTAATTGTTATAACGGTATGAGGCCAAGGTATATAGTATGACACTTTATTGGACAATCAAGGCATCTTCGACATACTCTTCATTTCTGATGATGATTTAATCAACAAGTATTTATTAGAAAAATGTATTTACGCATTTTTAGTAAATTTAATTCTCGGTTAAAGGGTTTATTATCTTGAATATTTTTTCTTCTTAGATTCTTTTGACATTTCAATTGAGCCTTATATGGTTCTTTGCTTCATACTTGTGATAATTGGTGAGCTAAAATATCATAGATATAACATTATATCTAAGCTGGAAACCAAGACTTATATTTGTTATCGAAATTAAATAGAAGATTAATACTGTAGGCATTTCATCCTTACATGAAATTTAATTCCAACAAGTTCATCTCTAATTTCTTTTATTCTTATTGTTTTATGTCAATATACTTTGTATTATCTTTTTTATGTGGTGCCTCGTTTTGATATCTTAACTTACACTCTAAGACATTTGATAGAAGGAACAGAATAGATATATAAGTCCCTATTTTTCACCTTTCAATTGTTTCCCCAAATCTTTGAAGACTTTCTTAACACGAGCATTCAGTACCTAGTGTAATGATAATACCGGGAACATTGATGAATTTTGTCATAAAATAATGAGTTAAGGTCTATTTTATATCAGTTTCCTACTGAAATCCCCAAGAAAAAGAAGGTTTCAAACTTTTGACCGATTAAAAAAGTCACTTTCTAATCAGATCATTATATTCTATTCTATAATTAGAAACAAAATCATTTAATGAATTTGACCTTCCCATTCAGCATTGGCCGTGATTCTTTATTTTTTTTTTCATTTCATCTCCTTCTTTGTTAATTGCCTCCCCTGTTCGCATTATGATGCCCTTTCGTCTCATTACTGTGGCCCTTATATTGCTCTTTATCAAAGTCGTTGTCACCATTTTTCTCTTTCCATAATTCCACTTATTTCATCATTGCTCGTTTGTCGTGAAGAGGAAATTATCTTTCATTTCACCTTTTATGTAAAGGACTCTTTGTCCGTTATCTCTTAGCTGTAAAGTCTCTTTTCTTTCTTATTTGTTTTACTTGTTTATGCTTTTGCTTTCTTTTTCCGAAGAGCTGACTTGTTCTGCGCTTCATAGCTCAGTCCACATATAACAATAAAGAAACAGTTAATACGTAGATGGTCATTTCTTCTCTTTTATAGTCTTCCTTATATTACTTCCGATATTTACTGAATGCAAGTGGTTTTTAAATTCTTTAGTATACTTTGTTGCTCTGTTAATATGCAATATTTTATTCACGTTATTATAGTTATATTACTGTAGTTGAAAATAAATGTTTGAATTTGCATATCAGAAATTTAGTCTTTGTTAATGGATTTTATATATAATGTAGTTTCACTTTATTGTAATCGTAAGTTTGAAAGATGCCATCAAAATGCTCATTCATAAAAATGTGAATTTTAGTATTCTTATATGAATAGTTTATGATATTACAATCATCTCCTACGCCTATTGACGTTAAGGGCCTTGGTTAGATTTCACCATTCATCTCTATCTTGGGCTTTTAATTCAATACTTCTCCTTTCATCATCTACTTCACGCCTCTTACTCCTCAGCCATGGTCTCCCAACTCTTTTAGTGCCTTATGGAGCCTAGTTGAACGTTTGGTGAACAAATCTCTCTTGGAGAGTACGAAGAGCATATTAAAACTATCTCAATCTACCCTTCACCACAATCTCATCCATATACAAAAGCATAGTAATTCAGAATTCATAATCCTTGGACACCAAGTCCTGAGTCTATTGGGAGGAATTCTCGGAGGGAGGAATCTATAAGTATTTAAACCTGAGGCCAATACCTGACTGCAGTTAATGAATATTTCCGTGGGAAATTTTATTTGCAATGCAGTTTTGCAAATGGAAGCGGTTCAGCCTTTTAGCGATCTAGAGCATCCGGGAGACTGAAATAGCTAAGCAAATTGGTGTCTACTTTGAACATATCTACGCCTCAGCTGACCTGCACCAGCGACATCAGTACTTGCGTCCTGCCACTCTTTATGTATATGAGGACTCGCCTATCAGGAAAAACTTCCCTCTGAAATACGATTTTAAGATATACCTTTTCATTTCATTAATTTATTTACATTCCCACGCCAAATATTGGCACGGGGAGTTTGGGATTTTTTTTATGTGTGTGTGTGTGTGTGTGTGTGTGTGTGTGTGTGTTATTTTCAGGATTTTTTGGCTTTGAGAGGTAGCCCTTACTTCCATAACTTTGTAATGTACAGGCAGTTTCTGATCTATATTTGTTCACTCAGACCAAAATCTTTTACATTGAAAAAGCATTAATTTGAGAGATGTATATTTTCTTTAAATGACCTTATGCGCAGTTTTCAGGTATATTAGTTCTGGTGACTCATTTTCGATTTTGGGGGGTTGATAGGGGACCTGTGAATATTATTATAGGGGAGAGGTTTAAAAAATAATAATAAAAAAAATATTGGAGATTTTAGCTGTGAGTGAAATCACCTTCCTTCTTTATTTTATCAAGTTTCTGCTTCAACGTTTCTTACGCCATTTCAAAGAAAAACTGTAAAAAAATGTATGTATTTACAGTGAATTATTGATCGTTGTAAACTGAGATGCTCTTTGGCATAATGAAAGGTTTTTCGTTTCTTAAATTTTCAGCATAACTAAGTTCCTTTCAGCTTTGTTACATTCGAGTAAACATTTGCAGTAGTTTCAAATATTCCTTTTTTATTTCTAATTATATTTGTGGTAAATTTATTCTCTATTGCACTTCATATGTTAAAATCCTTTTTGTTCATTAAATCAAGAAAATATTTCCATCTTAAGATTGCTAATATTCATCTTTTTTTCTCTTACATGTTTATGGTTCCTTTATGGATCATGATATTACCTAACATTCTAATATTATCTTTGTAAGTCAGTATACTCCATAGATAATTTCTTCTGTTTTATTAAACTCTAAGAAATGAAACATTTAACACTTTCAGAATCATCTAGTATCTAATAGAACCTCTCAATACCTCAATCCATAATCAATGTATTCTATTATATGAATTGATATTATATCTTTGTAATGAAGTTCAGATGAGTAACCGATGTTCTGCAGTTAAACCTTTCCTTTTCCTTGTAAGGAACGAAATCTTATTTTCAATTGTATTTAGCTACGTCTAAAGCTCTTAAATTTGACAATATTGTATTATTTTTTCCTCCCTTTTCCTGATTCTATCCTAATATATTCCTTATTCTGTTGATGACTTCCATTTCAAATAGAAATGCAAGCAAGGCTAAAATTAATCGATATTACACGTATCATTCCTTGAGATTTACTTATCAAAAGTCTCTCTCTCTCTCTCTCTCTCTCTCTCTCTCTCTCTCTCTCTCTCTCTCTCTCTCTCTCTCTCTCTCTCTCTCTCTCCAAGAATTTCTTGGAAGTGTTGCCTTAGGGTATCTTTTTTAATATTTTCTTTTTGCATTATATGCTATCATTAGAAAAGTGAGTTGAAGTTTTATGACTAATCCGTGGCTGTAAACTAAATATATCACATAGACATATTTGCATGTCAAAGAGTGCTTACAAAGACATTTTGGGACAGCCAGTGACCTAACAAGACGGCTAGATCTCCGTCTCTGTAAGACGTGTTCAACTTCAGCCATTTGGTTAAGTATCCTCGTGTTAGAAACACTGATAGATTGATGTAGCACAGCAAAAAAAAAAAAAAAAAAAAAAAAAAAAATACCTGAATATATTAATGCATGCTCGTTGCTGGTCATCAGTTACTTACAGAGGAACGTTGATGTCCTTCATTTTCAGGTTTTAGACAATGGAAGAGAGAGAGAGAGAGAGAGAGAGAGAGAGAGAGAGAGAGAGAGAGAGAGATCTACCTATTACAGGAAACATGAAAGAACAATTTCTCCAGTTGAAATCTCACTAATGAAACACACTTAATGATTATGTTGTCATTTTGGAATTAGACTCTGAATCAAGTTTTCGCAAAGGTTATTTTGCTTATAAGTGTTTGTTTAGTCAAGAGGAAGATTTCACCTGCTTTTACCTTCACTGAAAAGGAATTTCATCTCGTCTTGGAAAAATGTCACATGTCTTAGAAATGATGCCACCTGAGACTTTTTTCCTTTTTACCCTTTAATTTTTCTGCTTTTTCTACTTATTCTTCTTCCACAAGTTTCTATTTCTAGGTCTTATATAAAACCACGAGAGAGTGATATAAAAAATCTCATGTTTCACATACACTTTCAAAAGAAATTGGTTGTTAATCCTTTGATATCTAACTATATCCCCTTTGTGTGTATGTGTGTATATATGTGTATGTGTGTGTGTTTGTGTTTAGATGTAACTAAGATCTTGTAACAAGTCCTATGAAAGTATAGTATTTTCGTAAATGCAGAATATTAATCAATTGCTAAATTACTCTACTTACATATTCATTAGATAAACTACTCACATTATGCTTATTATATGGACTACTCATTCTGTATCAAATGCTTTGCAACATTAAGTAACAGTATTTGAAGATTTTAATTTTTATTAAAGCTGGTTACATAAAAATGATGTACAAACACTTTATGTTAACGCCTGCAACAAAAGGTACAACTATATATATATGGCTTCTACAAGTTGAAAGATTTCTTGAGAGATCTATTTCTTTTTATATGAGCATACGCACACTTGACCAACATTTAAAATCCCTCATAAACCTGTTCATATAATAATAATAATAATAATAATAATAATAATAATAATAATAATAATAATAATAATAATAATAATAATAATAATAATAATAATAATAATAATAATAATAACAACAATGATAATAATATCACTCATGATCAGCAAAACCTATATTTATTGATTTCTCCTAATACATTTAGAAATTTTTGTTTATAGCAGTTAATTTTCTATATCTTCTACAATTGATAATGTATTGGAAACTTACTATAGAAAGAGAGTAAAAAAAAAAAACAGAAAATTCCTGGAAGATATGAATATTTAGCAGAATTTAAGTCGTCACTTTACGTTGTTTGTCAATCCGAAATATGTGATTATGTGTTTATCAACACATTAAGTTATGTTGGAGTTTAAGAAACAAAAGATATCCTGATGTCTATCATCTCTGATAAACAATGATAAAAATCCTTGCTTCAGTATTGGAACATTAGTATATATATATATATATATATATATATATGTGTGTGTGTGTGTGTGCGTGTGTGTGTATATATATATATATATATATATATATATATATATATATATATATATATATATATATATATATATATATATATATATATATATATATATATATATATATATATATATATCCAGTATATATATATATATATATATATATATATATATATATATATATATATATATATATATATATATATATATATATATATATATATATACCATCCTATTTATCTCCGCCCACTCCTATATTTTGTTTAGATATCTTTGTAATGAGTTCCTATTTTCATCACGAGTAATTTCTCTATTTATTCTTGTGTCATCGGCGAAACTTCTCACTACACAGTCTTTAAAATTACAGTCTATGTCTGAGATCATGATAACAAACACAAGTGCAGTTATTACCGTACCCTGTTGCACGTCAGATATTACTTGAGCTTCATATGATTTCTCGACGTTTCTGGTTCATTATTCTCATTCGCAATTTTTGGCATGAATTCACTCTTATATTTTCTGCTAAAATGTTGTATATTTCCATTTTTTTATTCGTTAACCTTCCTTCCATGCTTGGAGGGGCTATTTCCAAACTCATTTTATTATTTTTTTTTTGTATAGTAGTAAAATACTTTTTTCTTTTTCTTTTTTTTTAATATTTTGAAGTGTCCTTTCCTCTAAGTCCCTTTTTTTAAATACCTTTGATCATATAATCTTTTTCCTGCGTTTTATATCTTATTTTTTTATTTACATAATTTTCCATACATTTTTTCTTTTGCAAGATTTTTCTTCCACTTTCTGATTTTCTGGAGTAAGATCCTTCTGTCTCTAGGTATGCGTGTCTGATGTTCCTTTTTTTTTTTGGTACATATCTTTAAAACAATTTCTCTAGTATTTTGTACAACATATCCGTATTTATCTGTATATTATCACTTATTAATACATTTTTCCAATCTTGGTTCAATTCTTTATTTATTTCTGACCATTTTATATTCCTACCATATAAATTATATTTTCCATATCCTTCCCATCGTTTTGTGCTTTGTATATCTCTTCGTTCACTTGCTGTGGAATGGACTATTAGTTCTATGACATTATGGTCTGAAATTCCTGTGTTATACACTATTATTTCTTCAACTGCACCAACCGTGTGGCACACAATTGTACATAATTATGTTGTATATATTATGCTTGTATCTGCGCTCTTCCCTCGCACTAAAAAGAACCTGAATGATCATGTCTCCGTTTTGCTTTGTAACGTTGTCTGTCTCTCGAACAGGTCATGTCATGTTGCCTTGAGGTTTTGTATATAAAGAAGTGTGTTCCTTAATAAAACTCAGTTGATTGCATCCTGCCTTTGAGTTAACAACTCCTCTCTCGGCCCGTCACATTGGTGACCCCGGAAGTCGACTCGCTCCCACTACCTTCCACCCCCACCTCCCTCGCCCCTCCATCATTGGTACTATGAGGGAGACAGACTCTACTCCAGCAGTTGGCGCCGCCTCATTGAAACTTTCACCGTTCGCCACCGGAGAAGCGTTTGCTTGGTTTCAGTGTTCAGAAGTCCAGTTTCGTATCAGGGGCGTGACTTGCTCAACCACCAAAGCGGATTATGTTCTCGCGGCGATACCCGAGGACACTTTCCCAGAAATATCCGACTGGCTTTGTGAACAAGGAGACACCCCAATAGCGTATGAAGCCCTCAAAACATACCTTCTGCAGCAGTACTCGCCGTCACCAGCCGCCCGTATAACAGAGCTTTTTCAGCTCTCGCAACAACCGTTGGGGGACCAAAGGGCTTCGCTTGCCCTCAGGGAAATGACCAGCATCACTCGCCTTAAAACTGCCGCAGACGGCTCTCCTCGTGAGGTGAACCTACTTCGTGCCCTTTGGATACGCCGTTTACCCGAACCTGTACGCGCTGCCATACCCGATGTCGATAGTTTACCCATAAAGGACTTGATGACCAAAGCCGACGCCCTTATGGACAGCCACTTCAAGACCTCCATCAACGCCTCAACCCCTGACGACGAGGATGCCTATTCAACGTCAACTGAAGCTGACATGAATGCCGTAGGACATATACGCCTACCCCGTGACGTGCCGAACCGGCGACAAAGCCGCCCACCACCCACCAATCGCTCGCGCCCCAACGAACGACTTCTACAGCCACTTACTACCTCCCATCCGCCGCAGTTTTGCTACTACCACTGCAGATTCGGGGCAACCGCGAAGAAATGTGCCAAGGATTGTCAGTGGCCAAAAAACGTGTAAGTAGGCCATCGCTTGTGGCGGTGGCCTCCCATGTTTCTAATCTTTTCTTTTTACAGGATGCAGGAACGGGTGTGCGATTTTTGGTAGACACGGGTGCTTGTCGTTCTCTTTTGCCAAGGAAACTCTTCAAGGCACGACGTAGTCTGTCTACATCTGCCGACGTCCGCTTAGTAGCTGCCAACGGATCTGCGATACCCACCTATGGTTACGAGAACCTCACAATATCGTTCGGAAACGGTAAATTCAATTGGAAGTTTCTCGTTGCTGACGTCACAATGCCAATCCTCGGTGTGGATTTCCTCTCTCATTTCCACCTATTGGTCAATGTCGCCCACCGACGATTGGTCAACGCAGACTCGTACTTGTCGACACCTCTTCACCCCGCCCCTCTAACCTCGCTCTCCACATCAGCGCACCCACGGATGCCTACGCCCCCCTCCTCACGTCGTACCCGGAAGTTTTCCGTCCAGAACTTTGCCAAACGCCCACTGTTCCTGCCAAGCACGGTATTTATCACCATATCAAGACGACGGGACCCCCAGTCTTCGCAAAATTCAGACGTCTGGCACCGGAACAATTGGCAGCCGCCAAACAGACGTTCGCCGAAATGGAGAAAATGGGCCTTTGCCAAAAGGCCTCCAGCCCATGGTCCTCACCCTTACACATCGTTCTGAAGAAAGACGGCTCCCTCCGTCCGTGCGGGGATTACAGGCGCCTGAACATGCAAACGGAACCTGATCACTACCCCCTCCCAAACATTGCCGATGTGACCTCTTACCTGCACAAAGCAAAGGTTTTCTCTACACTCGACCTCCTGAAGGGGTATTATCAGGTGCCTATGAACCCAGAAGACATCCCCAAGACCGCCATCACCACTCTGTTTGGTACATACACCTTCAATTACTCCTGTTTTGGCCTTCGTAATTCTGGGGCAACGTTTCAACGTCTCATGGATGGCATCCTAAGGGACCTCCCTTTCTGTGTATGTTATGTGGACGACATACTTGTGTTTTCCTCTTCAAAAGAGGAACACCTCCGTCACCTACGCATCGTGCTCGACCGCCTGCAACAAAAAGGACTTGTAGTCCGGTACGACAAGTGTACCTTTGGCGCCAACGAAGTGTCGTTCTTAGGGCACCGTATCACTCCTGAAGGAGTCCATCCCCTCCCTGAGAAGGTAGCAGCCGTTCAGAACTTCCCCGCGCCCTCGACCGTCAAAGCTCTGCAGGAATTCTTGGGCATGATCAACTATTATCACCGTTTTCTGCCAGCCATTGCCGCCACTCTTGCTCCCCTCTACGCCTCCCTCAAGGGCAAGCCAAAGGACCTGAAGTGGGGTCCCCTTCAAGAAGCAGCCTTCTGCAATGCAAAGAAGGCCCTATCAACTGCTGCGGCTCTCACTTTTCCTATCCCACACGCCCCTCTCCTTCTCTCCACCGATGCCAGCGACGTCGCTATTGGTGCAGTACTCGAGCAGGTGGTCAAAGGCTCGCCCCGCCCATTGGCCTTCTTCAGCAGAAAACTGTCCAAGGCAGAATCGGGATATTCTACCTTCGATCGAGAATTACTGGCGGTGCACTTGGCTGTCCGTCACTTTCGCCATTTCTTAGAAGGTACGCCCTTCATCATTCGCACAGACCACATGCCTCTGGTGCACGCCTTCACTCAACTGTCTGACGCCTGGTCCGCCCGTCAACGCCGACATCTCTCCGCCGTGGTTGAATACAATTGCACCCTCCAATACGTCTCTGGGAAAATGAATCCCGTTGCCGATGCTCTGTCAAGAAACACGTTGGCTGCCGTTCAACTGGGATTGGATTACAACGCCCTGGCTGAAGCCCAACAACAGGATCCAGAGTATCAAGCTTGTAGGATTTCCTGCACGTCCCTCCGTTGGGAAGATTTTCCCCTCGAAGACTCCAACACTACCCTCCTCTGTGACGTCGATACTGGTAGACCGCGACCTTGGATTCCTGCTCCCATGCGCCGACAGGTGTTTGATTTCATTCACGGCCTTTCACATCCCTCGTGCCGTTCTACTGCACAGCTGCTGAAGGCAAAGTTCATTTGGCACTGCATTTCTAAGGATGCTAAGAATTGGGTCCACGCCTCTACTTCTTGCCAAACTTCCAAAGTACATCGACACACGGATTCAGGAGTGGGCACCTTTCCTCAACCTCAGCGTCGTTTCGCACACATTTATGTCGACGTTGTAGGCCCCCTACCCACATCACAAGGACATCGTTACCTGTTTACCGTCATCGACCGCTCCACTCGTTGGCCTGAAGCCATTCCCATGGAAACTGCAACGTCCGCCTCATGTACATCTGCCTTACTCTCTGGATGGATTTCAAGATTCGGTATCCCTGAGCATATTTCTTCTGACAGGGGAACCACTTTCACCTCTCAATTGTGGACGTCATTAGCGAATCTCCTGGGCATCACCCTACATCAGACAACGGCCTACAAACCCGCTGCCAATGGAATGGTTGAACGTTTTCATCGCACCCTCATAACAGCTTTGATGTCCCTCTGCAAGGATTGCAACTGGTTTACTCAACTTCCCTGGGTCCTCCTGGGACCAAGGACCACTCCTAAAGACGCCATCGACGTCTCGGCAGCTGAAATGGTGTAGGCGACCCGTTGGTCGTCCCTGCCGATTTTTTTCCTTCTACAACCTCCTCCGACGATCTCCAGCGCATACGTCACGTCGTGGGAAAATTTACTCCGTGCCGCCAGACTTACAAGCCCCCAGCGAAGCATCACATACCAACGGACTTGCACTCTGCAACGCACGTCTTCCTGCACAACGACACTAGCAAGCCACCACTAATGCCCCCTTACACGGGCCCTTTCCTTGTGATCCGACGCAGTCCGAAAGCATTCCTACTGAACATTCGGGGCAAAGAAGACTGGGTCTCCATTGATCGTCTAAAACCTGCTTATCTTCTGCCAGATGACCCGCCTACAGTTCGCCTCTCTAGATCAGGGCGCCCTATTTAACATGTACAGTATGTCATTTTTAGGGGGGGAGCCATGTACCAACCGTGTGGCACACAATTGTACATAATTATGTTGTATATATTATGCTTGTATCTGCGCTCTTCCCTCGCACTAAAAAGAACCTGAATGATCATGTCTCCGTTTTGCTTTGTAACGTTGTCTGTCTCCCGAACAGGTCATGTCCTGTTGCCCTGAGGTTTTGTATATAAAGAAGTGTGTTCCTTAATAAAACTCAGTTGATTGCATCCTGCCTTTGAGTGAACAACTCCTCTCTCGGCCCGTCACACAACATAATTCACCTCATTCACAAATACTAAATCTAAGACATTGTCCTTTTTTGTTGGAATGTGGTTTATTTGTTGCATATTATGTCCTAATAGCATATCTTGAAGCTTTTCAAACTGTCTCTTATATTCTGCGCTACTATTACTAGTTATATGCACATATACAACAACTTTCTTCTATCCATTCTTTCCAATCCACAAAAGGAAAGTTAAAATCTCCCGATAA
>NC_090729.1:23024774-23029774 GCF_036898095.1 Palaemon carinicauda | reverse complement strand
TGAAGTGTTTCAGCCAAATCAACATCGGGATTGATATCATTAGAATGACATCTCCTCATTGAACGAGTAACCACACACAACGAACACAAGTCAGGAATTTTCAGTTCAATAGAATCTATATCAGGATCAATAATTTGAGTATTAGTCTCAATCAAACTATTTGCTATACCATTACCTTAAAACAAAAGAACATACCCAAAACAACTGGCATTATGCCAGGATATAGTCAGATGACAAACAAACATTATGATATGAAACCGACAAATATACCACTCTAATAAGTACATCGGTATCGTTAGAAGAAAATAACTGAATATTTGCCAAGACAATCGACTGGAAATTATCAGTGTCTCGCAAAATGTTAGCAGGAGCAGAAATAGATAAAGCGCTGGAAAGCGACTCAAGAACATTATGAATAAATCGAACAAAACTCTCTACTACAGAGTAAGAATAGGACTTGTTAATGTCTAAAAACTGTACCATGTACACATTCATCAATTTTGGTTGAATCATTATATTTAGAAATGAAGCCAAGTGGCTTAGAACCACTGTAACCTTTAGTGTAATTTGAAACTATCAAATATTATATAGCCCAAATATTTTGCAGACATATTGGGTTTAGAGTCAGGCAGCTAGAATTTTGTAAATGGGTTTTTATTAGCCACCTGTGACTGAAGTGAACCATATCTTTCTTCACTTGACAATCTCTCCCTGATGAAAAATACCTGATACTCGTGCAAAACTCCCAAATAGGATTTTTTATGAAAAACTTCTTTTGTCGACTTTTTGTTCATCTATATGATGTTTTAATGTCACAATGAATGCATCTTTTAAACTCTTAACCCTTCAGGCAAATTTATATGTCTTTTATCATTATAATTTGGTCAGTTTTCTTGGAAACACATCAACGGTGAAAAAACTACCGTTTTCATTTGGGCAAATTTTACATAAGTGTGGCCTACCTCTATATAAAAATCTTAGATTTCTTATGCTAAGCTTCGCGCACATCGTAACCTTTACGTATTAAATCACTAAAGAAATTATAGCCAGGTAACTGACTAACTGACAGTTGCGAATATTTTTTTATCCTAATTGATAATATAACTGCTCAAGAAAGACTGATCGAATACAGCAATATAAAGAAATCAATAATAGCCTGTCGAATATAAACCTTTCTCCACTCTCTTTTGTCATTTAATTATAAATAGGATACAAATTCTATTCATCCTTTTTCAGATAATCTACAACATAAATTCTTCTGTATTAACTTTAGATACGTTGTGTATAAATGACCAAATTCAATATTAGGTAAATAAACATAATAACAAAGAAAATATTTAGTGTTTAACATAAAAAATACTGTATGGGTAATATTAATGTAATAAATGTGTAATGGAACAGTTCCTAGAGAGGCCCTCAAGTTTTGTGATGGGAAGATAACAAAATAAAATTCCAGCGATTTATATACAGCAAATTAAACGACATTAATCAAAGCAGAATTGCAATAATAGCCAAATAAATATGAGAATACGAATCATCATCACCATCATCTTCATCATAATCATCTCTTCCTACGCCTATTGACGGAAAGGGCCTTAGTTAGATTTCGCCAGTTACCTCTATCTTGAGCTTTTAAATCAATACTTCTCCATTTGTCATCTCTTACTTCACGCTTCTAGTGCGTTGTGGAGCCCAGTTGAAAGTTTGATGAACTAATCTCTCTCGGGGAGTGCAAAGAGCATAACCAAACCATCTGCCTGTCATCATAATCTCATTTACACATGGTACTCGAGTAATGTCTCTTATAGTTTCATTTCAAATCCTGTCCTGCCATTTAATTCCTAATATTCTTCTGAGGGCTTTGTTGTCAAATCTACTCCACTGTTCACTGGAAATGCATTTGATAGTACTCCACTAACGTTAGCTTTGCATTTACTATGGTCATGAGCAGGTTTAATAAATTTTACATATCTAAGAGGAACTCCATATCGACGTAGGACTCTCCACAAAATAGGCCGGTGTACACTATCAGTCTTTTCCATAGTCTACCAATTCTACACTTTACTGTACAACATGTCCTAAAATGAAAATTTGGTCAGTACAACTTCTACCTTTTCTAAATCCTGCTTGTTCACATCTCAGCTTTTCATCAATCTTTCTCTCCAGTCTCTTTAGAATAAGCATACTACATATTTCCATGATAACTGACGTAAGAAGAATTCCTCTGTAATTACTAAGCTATACAAATAATCGTGATTTATATGTCAAGCTTTGATACCATACTCCAGTCCGTATGTGGTGGATCAGGCTGTAAATTACTTCTTCAGATGTCCCGTCATAACATCTGTGTCGTTCCAGTCAGTAATCCATAGATGTTACATTGGTTCCCGCACCGAGTTTCCAGTTGATCCAGCATGTCCAAGACGGACTGTCATATATACAGTCACTATTTTTTCCTTTTTCTAAAACAGAACTGGCCACATATCAGAATGTGAATCGTACTCTAGATCAGGCCAGAAAACATCACAACAACTACGACCAACAGTTGAATTGCTGATAAACAAATTTCCAAAGCCAGCTTAACCCTGTTAACTAAGCAAACAACCATCTACCATCATCATCATCTCCTACGCTTCATAGTCCTTAGCCATGTAGGCCTGGGTCTTCCAACTCTTCTAGTGCCTTGTGGAGCTAAGTTGAAAGCTTGTTAAACTAATCTCTCTTGAGGAGTGTGAAGAGCCTACACAAACCATCCCCATCTACCCCTCATCATGATATCATCCACATATGGCACTCAAGTAATCTCTCTTATAGTTTCATTTCTAATCATGTCCTGCCATTTAACTCCCAATATTTTTCTGAGGTGTTGTTCTCAAATCTACAAAATATGTTAGATATTGTTCCATTGTGATACCACTACTCATGTCCATACAGTAACACCGATCTCACTAAACTAATATATAGCCAGAATTTTATTTGTAATTTCAGGCGATTAGATTTCCAAATTCTTCTTAACCTAGTCATTGTCTGTTTTGATTTTTCATACTTTCATTAAACTCCAATTCTATAGATCCTGTATTAGAGATCATATTTCCTAAATAGTTTTATGATTTTACCTCATTATTCCTATCTCTTACAATGATATTTCATCTTCCAATTCATTATACCTTTTCCACATCTCTGTCTTTCATCTATTTATCTTAAGCTCAACCTCGTGTGATATGTGGTGTTTTACTAATAAGGACAGCGTCATCAGCATATTCTAGGTCTGCTAATTTCCGTTTAACAATCCAGTCAAATCCTTCTCCACCATCCCCATCTGTTTTATGCATTACAAAACCCACGGGAATGATAAACAACATGGGTGGCAACACATTCCCTTGTTGTACTCCACTATTCACTGGAAATTTATTGGATAGGATTTACTAACATTAGCTTTGTACTTGCTCTGCTCATAAACAGACTTAATCGAATATACATATTTAAGAGGAATTTTATATCAAAGCTATACTCTCCACAAAATTAGCTATTGGAGTTTTTTCCTTTGTTACAAGGGATTAGCGATATATTGTAATATTTTGATGCTTATTAAAGCGAGGTAATTTTTATAATCCATCAGACAATGCTTGGAAGAGGAAAATATTTCGATTAACAGATAATTCTATCATGTTTACATCACCATTTGATATAGTTTTTTGTATATAAACATTTCAATACTAAATAATGAGAGATTACATACAGAGCTTTAACCTAAACTCAAGTTTTTGAACTGCTCACATATCTAGATTACCTCATGCATGATATTTACGAGACCAAACTTTGCCCTTATATTTTACGAATGATAAAACACAAGCGAATCTATTAGTATTCATTACATGTTTAGAGAAGCGAGATTGGCTTGGGACGGTTTTAATATTTGCATAATATCTCGGAAGACTTTTCTCTTTCATTCTATTTAAATTAAGAGAATATTTTTTTTCTTTTTTTTTTTTCCAAATTTTGCGCAGTCGTCTGAATATCACCAATCCAGTAATATGATATCGATGTAAACGGCGATGTTAGTTTTCCATTTCTTTTTTAGGACGAACATTTTTTTATTATAAATATAAACACATGATTTAGGGCTATCTGGTTAATTATTCCTGCTTTAGCTGAAAACCTGGAAGGAACCCTGTACCAATACATACCTTGAAATAAAATTTACAAATACATTTCCAATCATGTTGTTTATACTTCCACCGTTAATTTATCTGTAACTCGATTTAATTTGAATTTGACTAGTTCGTCTTATTTCATATAAACTCTTATATCGCAACCAGAAGAGAGATTCAAGTCTCTCAACCAAAAAAAAAAAAAAAAGGAAGCTACCAATTAGTGCGGCTTCGTTGGAAAAGGAGAGAAAATGAATTTGGGTCTGAAAGTAAAGGTTGTAATTGGAAGACATTTGTTGGTCGGTTTTGAAGTTTCACAATTCTCGAGAAATAATGTATTTTATGATCTTTTCGCCACCAATTTAAAACAATGACATCACAGAATCAGAAGAATTGTGTCAATAACGAACAAAACTTACAGTTAATGTTTTACCGGATCCATCGTATTGAGCTATTCTATTTTATACTGAGTGATTAGTTTTTCTTTGAATTAATTGTGTATTTTTTTTTCTTCAAATCTCAATCCTTTTAATTATTTCACACTAAGAACCTTAGTATCTTATTTTGAAAATTTTAAAATACCTATATATTAAAGGTCAACGCTAACACGTGGCCATTGATTAATGAAATTTCTGTTCATATTTTTAAACTTTTTTAAATTTATAATTTATGTTTTTAGTATTTATATCCTATATGTTATGTATCTTGATATTTTATTTTGTCCAAATTACATTCCTAGTATTTTTTTGAGGTTGGTGAAATTTTTAGTTGTTAATCCATCATTATTTGTGCAGGTTTTCATGCAGAGACTGATACGGTATTTTGTTATCTCTCACTCTTATTCAAATT
>NC_090729.1:22999774-23007274 GCF_036898095.1 Palaemon carinicauda | reverse complement strand
CCTCGGCTTGCTCTTTCTGATATTTTCAGCTCCATGATATTTTCAGTAATTCCTTCGATTTGTTTCCATGCTTGTATTATCATGTACCGTTCTCTTCTCCTTTCTAGGCTGTATAATTTCAAAAATTTGCAGTCTTTCCCAGTAGTCAAGGTCCTTAACTTCTTCTATTCTAGCAGTAAAGGACCTTTGTACACTCTCTATTTGTGCAATATCCTTTTGGTAGTGTGGGTACTATATCACATTGCAGTACTCGAGTGTACTAAGTACATAAGTTTTGTACAGCATAATCATTTGTTTAGCTTTTCTTGTTTTAAAGTGTCTGAATAGTATTCTCATTTTTGCTTAACATTTAGCCAACAGTGTTGCTATTTGGTTGTTGCATAACATATTCCCGTTTCACATTACACCAAGGTCTTTAATTGCTTCCTTGTTTGTTATTGTCTCGTTATTAGGTCCCCTGCGTGCATATACCATTCTTTCTCTGTTTCCATAATTTATTGATTCAAATTTATCGGAGTTAAATACCATCCCATTTATCTCCGCCTATTCATATATTTGGTTTAGATCTCTTTGTAATGAGTTCCTATCTTCATCACGAGTAATTTCTCTACTTATTCTTGTGTCATCGGTGAAACTTCTCACTACAGAGTCTTTAACGTTACAGTCTATGTCTGAGATCATGAGAACAAACACTAGTGCAGCTAATACCGTACCCTGTGGCACGCCAGATATTACCTGAGCTTCATCTGATTTCTCGTCATTTGCAACCACTATCTGTTTTATATTTTCTAGAAATTCTTTTATCCATTTTCCTATCTATCCTTTAGTATTAGGCTTTCTAATTTTTTCTCTAATATATTATGGTCTACCTTGTCAAAGGCTTTTGCAAAATCTAGATATACCACATCTGTGTCCTTTTTATTTATCTTATTTTTATATATGTTTTTCATAGTGTGCAATCAGTTGGGTTTATGTATTTTTTCCGTGCAAAAAACTGTGTTGACCTATATTAAATAAATTATTCTTAACCAAATGATTCATTATTTTCTTTTTTATTACCCTTTCATACACTTTCATAATATGTGATGTTAGACTAACTGGTCTATAATTGCCCACCATTACTCTTGATCCACTTTTTAAAATAGGGGTTATATATGCTAATTTATGTTTATCATATATCTCGCTGATATCTATACTTTGTATTAGCAGTATTGCTAGCGGCTTCGCGATAGTGTGTGCAGTTTTTTTTAACAAAATCGATGCAACTCCATCCGGCCCGGCCGCTGATCAACTTTTTATTTTGCTTATATCCACCACGGTATCTACTTCATTAATATCTATATCCATTAGATATTCACTATTTTCTTCACACAATTCTGGTTAATTAATCTCATTCGCAATTCTTGGCATGAATTCACTCTTATGTTTTCTGCTAACCTTCCTTCCATTCTTGGAGGGGCTATTTCTAAACTCCTTCTATTCATCTTTTTTCCCTAATAGTTAAATACTTTTTTTTTCTTTTTTTTTGGATATTTTGAAGTGTCCTTTCTTCCAAGTCCCTTTTTTAAAATTCTTTTGATCGTATAATTTTTTTTCTGCGTTTTCTATCTTACTTTTTATTTCCATCATTTTCCATACATTTTTTCTTTTGCAAGATTTTTTTTCCACTTTCTAATTTTATACAATAAGATCCTTCTGTCTCTTGGTATGCGTTTCTGATGTTTATTTATTTATTTATATTTTTTTGGTACATATCTTTAAAAAAATTTCTCTAGTATTTTGTTCAACATATTCTTATTTATCTGTATATTATCACTTACTAGTACATTTTTGCAATCTTGGTTCAATTCTTCATTTATTTCTGACCATTTTATATTCTTACCATAGAAATTATATTTTCCATATCCTTCCCATTGTTTTGTGATTTGTTTATCTCTTCGTTAACTTGCTTTGGAATGGACTATTAGTTCTATGACATTGTGGTTTGAAATTCCTGTGTTATACACTATTATTTCTTTAACATAATTCACCTCATTCACAAATACTAAATCTAGGACATTGTCCTTTCTTGTTGGAATGTGGTTTATTTGTAGCATATTATGTTCTAATAGCATATCTTGAAGCTTTTCAAACTATCTCTTACTTTTTATATATATATATATATATATATATATATATATATATATATATATATATATATATATATATATATATATATATATATATATATATATATATATATACAACCACTTTCTTCTATCCATTCTTTCAAATCAACGAAAGGAAAGTTAAAATATCTCAATAAGAGTATATTCCTGTCTCTATGATTTCTACATATATCATCTTTTTTTTCTATTATTAGGTTTGACTCCTTAGTATTTGGGGGTCTGTAAACTACAATATTCACTAATTTTTCATTTACAAATTCTACCGCAATCATTTCACATTCTGTGTTGCTGTATTTTTCACAGACTTTTCATTGATTTATGTCTCTTCCATATATTGCGGTTCCCCCTTGATTCCTATTTGTTCTGTCTGATCTATATGTTCGGAAACCCTTTATCTGGTTGTCTCTGCCAGTCTCTTGGGAATACTATGCTGCACTTATATTTGATATATCTATTTTCTCAATTTTGGTTAGTTCTTTCAAGAACTCTATTTTCCTTTTAGAGTTACTCGTGACTAGACTCTATGCATTCATCACTATTATGGTTCGCGTTTCATCCCCATTATTTAAATTGGCAATAATATGGATTCTCCCATGCTTCCTTCCTTTTCTGGAATGATGTTCTTTTCTTCATTTCTCGGAATTCTGCCATTACAAAATCCAACATTTCTATTAAATTTGCTCTTTCGCCTTCATATTTATTTTTGTATCCATACCTGCAATTATCCCCACATCTGCACTAACCCCTGGCATATTAGATGCATTCTTTGTAGTTGGGCTCTAATTGTGCATATTTGGGTTAAGAGGCATCATATCTTGGTGCCTTTTGTGCATAGAGCGGTATATACTCGACATATTTTTATTTATTTTTTTTTTTTTTTTTATTTTTGCTTTAATTTTTCTTTTCTGTTTGCTGAGTTTCCTGACTTTCATTCATGGTTGCAGGATGCTTATATAGACATTTTTTGTTGAATTTGCATCCTTTTCCTTCTTTCAGGTTTTTGCATATTTTTGGATGGAGATCTCTGCATTCGCGTTCATATCCGCCTAATACGCACATTTACCATATATTTCATAATTGTGACATATCTTTGGATGCTTGTAGTAGCATCTTTCGCCAAATCTGCAATTCCCTCTTTTCAGTGAATTGCAGACTATATCTTTCTTTTCTTTTTTTTCTTGTTCTTGCTCTTCCCTAAAAGCATGTAAGTCCGGGTAGAGTCTCTTGTGTCTGTTATTTGTTTCCATAGGATATTCTATTTCTACGTAAGTATGTAGTTGAATGACATCATATGTTGTATCAATGATTCCCTCTGCATCCTTACACATATCCTGTTCATTTTTCTCTTCTTCTTCTTCTTCTTCTTCTTCTTCTTCTTCTTCTTCTTCTTCTTCTTCTTCTTCAACTATTTGCAGATTCAGTCTCGACTTAATTATATTTTCTATCTATACTAAGCATGTTGAGCAGAAAACCTTTGTGTCTTTAGTTCTTATTTTTTGTTGCAATTAGGATGTGTTGGTACATGGCATGCATCGCATTTCCTTAATAATTGTTGCGGGTTAAGAATACTGTACCTCATCTTACATGTATTGCACCATTTTGGCATGCTTTTTCCTAACTCATCAATCAGCACATTTACCATATTGAACTTTGATGTAAACTTTCTTTATAATTGTTTTTATCACCTGGCTCTTCTTTGGAATTTTTTTTTATTATTTTCATGATGTTTTCCGCAGACTTGCTCCAGTTTATTGAATCATATTGTTTCAATATGTTTGAGAATATTTTTCCGTCACACTGGTACGAGCTATTTGTGACCTCTGTTACCAGTAGATCTAGTTCTTGTTGTGTCAACTCATGGAATTCACTCCTGCTCCTGCTGATTGCAGCAAAATCCCCCCCAGCCCTGTTTGTGTTAGAGGCTGCCATCTTGCTCAGATTTTTAGTATTTCAAAAGATAACTATCCTATGCCGACGTTTTATCTCACTCTTCCGACCTCAAAGTAATCAACGACTATTCACGAAAACTTGTATCTATATTGCACCCGATAGGCTTTTGTTATTCGCGTTAAATTATCTGATTATCTCGGATCACAAAATGGGACTCACTAGCATACAGTAACACTCACTCCGAGAGAGAGAGAGAGAGAGAGAGAGAGAGAGAGAGAGAGAGAGAGAGAGAGAGAGAGAGAGAGAGAGGTTACTTACGATCATCCAGGCTGAAATTCCAATACTATTAAAAATACTAAAAGGACACGAAATATAAGTCTTATTCCACAGATTGATCCAGAAAATCATCATCATCATCTTTCCTATACCTATTAACGCTAAGGGCTTCGGTTAGATTTCACCAGTGGTCTCTATCTTGAACTTTCAAATCAATACTTTTCCATTCATTTCCTACTCCACATTCCATAGTCCTCATCCATGTAGATCTGGGTCTTCCTACTCTTCTAGTGCATTGTGGGCCCAATTAAAATTTGGCGAACAAATATCTAATGGCGAGTGCAAAAAGCATGCCCAAACTATCTTTATTTACCCCTCAACAGAATTTCATCCACATATGGCAATCGAGTAATATCTTTATAGTGCCATTTCTACTCCAGGCCTGCTATTTAATTTCCAATATTCTTCTAAGGGCTTTCTTCTCAAATCTACAAAATTTGTTGGATATTGTTTCATTGTCATAACATGACTCACGTCCACACAGTCACCGATCTCACTAAACTAATATACAGCATAATTTTTATATGGAAGTTCAGGCAATTTTATTTCGAAATTTTACGTAACCTAGCAATTATCTGTTTTACCTCTTCAGTTTCTTATTAAATTCCAATTCTAAAGACACTGAATTAGAGATCACAGTTCCTAAACATCTAAATGATCCAGGAAAGTTTTTTTTGTTTTTTTAAAGTAGTTTAACGTTTATATTAATTATTATTATTCTTTTTATATTGGTTGGGCGGTGGGGGAGGACGTCCCTCTTCTTAAAGCCTTTTAGACATGGGCCTGGCACAGAAGTGGAGAAAGGAACCCCAATTATAATTGGAGTAGAAATATGTCAGTTAGGGAAAAAGACTTTCCATCCAAATCCTTCACTACCTAATAGGTTTAGTACTCTGTCGTCTGTCACTTACATTCCTGTTAGGCTAAACCTTAAAAGCAGTTGACAGAAAAGAGAGAAAAGAAAACATGATAAACTCCGTCTCTCCACCATCCAATTAGTCAGAGTGTAGGAGACTTCCCATTTCATTTTTACACCGTAGAAGATAAAGTGCTTAATGAAAATTAACATATTTGTATATGTAAATATAAACACACATACACACCATACACACAGACATAGACACACAAACACACACAAATCAAACACACACACACACACACACACACACACACATATATATATATATATATATATATATATATATATATATATATATATATATATATATATATATGTATTTATATATATATATATACATATATATATATATATATATATATATATATATATATATATATATATATATATGTGTGTATGTATTTATATATATATATATATAAATATATATATATATATATATATATATATATATATATATATATATATATATATATATATATATATACATTATATGCACTGAGAGTGATTGATGTTTACTGAATTAGTTTTAAGGAGTGGGAAGAAAATAATTGTAAATCGTTCCAAAGTATTACTTGAACAATACCGGAGAAGCAAGAGATCCCTTAAGACAATTCGCATAGAAGCCATAATAACTTCCAGGAAAACTTCAGATCGTGAGAATGGATATCAAGCAGTCTTTATTATAAAGCTTGAAGGAATAGAATATATTTATGCAACAGAATTATATTGTATGAAACTTTGAGTAAAATGCGGAAATAAAAGGGAAGAAGGACAAAATAATCGAAACGAATGTGAGATTTTAAATAGCCATTCTCCGTAACAGTCTACAAATAAATTCATCGATGAAATAGTTTTCTTCATTTATCTACTACTGATTTGTAGATCCCCTTCAATGAGTAAACCCCGTTTCTAAAATCGTATTCTGCCGACAGGAATGTAAAAAAATTGAACGATTTCTGAGGCAAAAAAAAAAAAAATAAATAAAAAGAAACGGCACACCTCAACACTACTGTAGACTCTGTTCACTTTCCAATTCGATAAACAATACAAGTCATGTAAACTAATCTTGTTTACGATGCACCTTTTATCTGTGTTTTTTCTTGCTAATTTATAGCTGTGGGGACATTGATATGGAATATCTAATAAGTTGTTATGCCAAGAATTACTTTGGGGACTCAATTGGCGCACTGATAAAGTCTTCTGGGAACACGACTTGTTTTTTATATAATTTTTTTCGGTTTCAAAAATAGTTATATGACCATTCAATATAACAAAGAGCACAAATGAATAAAAACTTCACTAAAAATGCCCATTCCAACTCTTCTCCATGATAAGGCTCAATACTAAGCAAGATGTGGAATGTTCTTCCTTAGAAGGTCGTTGAATCAGTAGAATTTCAAAAGTTCAAACTTGCAGCAAATGTTTTCATGTTGAACAGGTTCACATAAGTCCTTTTATAGTTTATATATCAAATATATGTTTTAATGTTGTTAATATTTTTAAAATATCTTATTTTAATTTTCTATTACTTCTTATATTGTTTATTTATTTCGTTATTTCCTTTCCTCACTGAACTATTTCACCTGTTGGAGCCCTTGGGCTTATGGCAACTTACTTTTCCAACTATGGTTATAGCTTGGCTAATAATAATAATAATAATAATAATAATAATAATAATAATAATAATAATAATAATAATAATAATAATAATAATAATAATAATAATAATAATAATCAACTCTGTAAGTCGATGTCTAAAGCCAAGTCCAAGTTGAGTAGAAGCAAAATTTTGTAATTGTTTGGTATTGTTAACCAAATGTTACCAGAATCAGAATGTCTTAATTATTTAACCTTACAATTCTTACCAGGTAATAACTTATCTTCGACTAATCTCTTTTCAAAATACTATTGATATAAAGAGGTATGTGGTTTACGCAAAAATAATCAAAGAAAATATACGACAGGGTAAGTAGTTTAGAAATAGAAAAAGGTAATTAAATCCCACCTACGTTATATTATCGGGTAGGGAGTTTCTCTTTCCATATTGGCTAAAAAATCATCATTGATCTAGGATACGATGGGTTGTTACGGAAGAACTGGTAGTTCAAGACGCGTAAGACGCATTTCCTTGAAATGCGTCTTTTTCACACACAATATAAGAAGATTAAAATGTCCAACATGCCC
>NC_090729.1:22982274-22989774 GCF_036898095.1 Palaemon carinicauda | reverse complement strand
GAGTTTTATGAAATGATTTTTTATGAGTACTCTTTTTCTTTAGAGATAAAAGCCTTTCATAAATGATAAATCTGCGGATGAAATTTATAGGTGGAGCTTTAAATCGATAAATGCTCATTCTAAACAAAATATAATAAGGTACTAATGAATAGTGGATAAATTGCATTTTATTTCATGCACATATACTGTTATATATATGTACACACACACACATATATATATATATATATATATATATATATATATACATATATATATATATATATATAATATATATATATATATATATATATATATATATATATGTATATATATATATATATATATGTATATATATATATATATATATATATATATATATATATATATATATATATATATGTTTATGTATTTATATATAAATATATACATATATATATATATATATATATATATATATATATATATATATATATATATATATATATATGTATATGAATATATATATATATATATATATATATATATATATATGTAAATAAATATATAAATACATAAGCATATATATATATATATGTATGTATGTATGTATATATATATATATATATATATATATATATATATATATATATATATATATATATATATATATATGTTTATGTATTTATATATAAATATATATATATATATATATATATATATATATATATATATATATATTATTATTTATATATATATATATATATATATATATATATATATATATATATATATATACATATATTATTTCTAATGATTATAGACTTTACAAATATTCAGGGATACAGCTGATAATTTCGAACAAATGTCTTTTTATAAAAAGAGAGATGAATTTTGACAACAAAGTTCAAATGAAGAAGCAAACATATCCAAGTTTACAAGGTAATATTAGACAATTTTTTTTTATGACAATGATAAAAATATCAAATCGATTGCCTAGAAAGTAAAATTGGCAGGTTAACCTTGTGATATAAAAGAGGCATTATAATGCCAAGTCTTTTCTTTGGTGTAATCTTCTTTCCTTTCATAAATCTCCTTGGGTGGTGAGTGATGTCACTTTTGACAAGTAGTTCCTTGTAATTTCCCGAATAAAAGCACCTTCATACGCCGAGGATTCGTGTCAAACCAGAATAAAAAGCAGATGTAAATTTCCGTGCTATTTTTCATATTTCATGACGACATATTCTTTCATAACAATGAAAGTAAGAGATTGAATTTTTTTAATTTCTTTTAGAATTATGAAATTTATCCTCTTTCATGCCGTGCTATATGATATATTATATTTTTCGAAATAATACTAACAGTTTAGGCAACCTTTAAATGTAAATAACAAAACAAAAGTGAAAGACCAAATGAAATCTAAATGAGATATTGGTGAAAATATTCGATTGAATATAGTCAGAAATAACAGTTTTTCTTCATTTACTTAAATAATTCCACTTTTGGTCATTGTTATTTCTAAGGTAGAACTACTTGTGATTTGAAATTTGGAATTATGATATTCCTGTTTCCTAGTTATCAATCATAATTTTTTATTGAATTATTTTCTAGGATTTTTTCACTTTGGAGTAACTTGATTAGAAAAAAAAAAAAAACCACCTTTCAGATTCGACTAACTGAGCTTGGAAAGAAATAATGTAAGATATAATGAATAATTATTCCACAATCTATCTGATAAATAATGTAAAACTTGAGCTAGAAATAAAATCCCTTCTCTGTCGTTTTCATTGCGCTATATACTTTGACCACCGTATTTACATACCCTGACATATTTGATCTAATCTTTCAAACACCTTTGGGAACTATTGCGGGGATAAGAATTTCACGTTAAATAACGTGATGAATAAGATACCTTCAACACCTCTGTAGTCGAGTTTAAGATCGAAAGACCTGATAAAAGATTTTAGGTTTGTATATGAAACTGAGTCTGATTTTGACTAATAGCGATTTTTGGTGGAATATTTATTTTTTCCTTCTTTACAAAGTATTTAAGATCACAACATTTTTTTTATTAAACCCTGTGAATCCCAAAAAGGTATTCGATGTTTATATTAATTTTCATTGTATTTTAGTTTTCTTTTGTTCATTATCTCCTTAACTCTTGTTTGAGAAAGGTTTCTTATATTCTAATAAGGAATTATCCTATATGGTGTCAAAATAAAATGAAAGGTACTATGATATATATATATATATATATATATATATATATATATATATATATATATATATATATATATATATATATATATATGAAATTTGTGGTCGAATATAGAAATACCATGTACGACCTGAAGTCTGAGAAACGAAAAGGTAGAAGAGAAACCCGAATAGTTACGAATCCATTACCTAGATCTCAGGCTCTTATGGAAACCTGTAGATCATCTCAAGACTGAAAAATGATTACGGAGATCTGTCTCCAATTCTTAAGGCGACGGACATTTTTTGACGTCAAGATTTGAATCTGAATATAGGATTCTTCTTAAGGCTGACATGTCACTTTTATGAAGGGGAAAAGTTTTCTGATGACGTCTGCTACATTACAAAAACTTCCACTTCATCCATTTTTGGGCATCTATTATTTTTCAATCTGTTATGATAATGCTGAGTTCTTCAAATTCTGCTATCGCAATACATAATACATATTGATCTGATAGCAAACACATTTTTATGTATTTTTACCCTGATATCAAAAGAAGATTAAAATATGAGCTTTAACACGAAAAGGTGTCCAGTCTCCACTCGAAATATTTTTCTTCTTTTTTTATTATGCGCAGAGATTTGTGAGGGTCATATTACCCAAAATGGATAAAGCTTTTTTTTTTTTTTTTTTTACGTAAAGATTCTCAACCAGATTGGATAAAGTATCTCTCTCTCTCTCTCTCTCTCTCTCTCTCTCTCTCTCTCTCTCTCTCTCTCTCTCTCTCTCTCTCTCTCTCTCTCACATCGATATGAATCTTAACAGAAACAGATATTTGTACCACTTTTTAATATGAAAAGTTTAGGAAATTTTTGTCTTTGTGAATATAATCCATTTTATATTGGTTTCTATAACGTTTAGTCGTTGCCGTTCAGCTGAAAGCTAATCACAGCTTTCATCATGGAATATTATTCTTACAGATAACTGAAACCTATCTATAAATACTTGAATTATGCATGGAATAACTGTTAATATTGGCAAGAATTATTCAGTTACAAAAGTTAAAAGAATCTAATTTTTGTATCACTTCCACCGAGGAATAAGGGCAGTATACCTTTTGCCTTTGAAACGAAAGGAATTTGACTAAATGTTTAATGTGTGACTACATCAGGAACCTGAAATAGTATTAAAAACAAATGATCAATATTACCTTCTTATTTGATATAAGGGACTGTTTAATTTTCCCAGTAAAATAATTTTCCACAATAAACTCTTGATATTTTTTGTTCCCTCCTGCAACAGTTCAATTTTATTTGAGCTGTAGTAGCAAATTTAACTCTTAAAATTCCAATTTTTCAATAACAATTTCGTAGTTAACATTGATGCTTCGATAATTTTCTTTATGGTACATTATATTGTTCACTATTTATTTGTTTGAACTGTTTTTGGCATTTTGAAAGAAAAAATATAATAGTGTCTTTATTATATGCCGGAATTGTTCAATGTTCTCCAAGTTATCAATAGATGGCCTTAGAGAGGTCATGTTACAAATAAAAAAGTGGAAAAATCTGGATTTGAGGAACGTTTGGGCCATAGCTTTCATATCGCCTTAGCCAATAGGAACACAACATTTGGGTCTTTATTGTCATAGCCAATAGAAACGCACTGCTTGAGGAAACTTTCGTACCGCACGTGTGTTACACGATCTTACATAGTAATGACATTTATCTTTTTTGTATATATTATCCCTTGTATCTTAACTCTCCCCTTACACTGACCGCAACTTGTTTTAACCTTTCTGCCTACTTTATTGTTAACTGTTAATAGCATGTTTGTATCTTGTGACCTACTTACCGGGACCTAGTGTGTATGCATACCCGATGTGTTTATTATAAAGTTACTCGGTTGCATTCATCTCGCCTTTGAGTCACAACCTACTCTTGGCCCGTCACATTGATGACTCCAAAAGTCGACTCGCTGCTCCCGCCTTCCCCTCCCCCCCCCCTCACTGTTACCGTGGCTGACTCTACGGAAGTTGGCGCTGCCCTGTTCATACTTTCGTAGCTCCCCAGCGGAGAGGTGTTTGCTTGGTTTTAGCACGTAGAAGCCCAGTTGCGCATTAAAGGCGGGACTTGCTCAACCACCAAAGCCCATTATATTCTCGCGGTGATACCCGAGGACATCTTCCCTGAAATCTCTGACTGGCTTTGTGAACAAGGAGACACCCTAATAGAGAATGACACCGTCAAAGCATACCTTCTGCAGCAGTACTCGCTGTCGCCAGCCGCCCGTAAATCAAAGCTTTTTCAGCTATCTCAACAACAGTTAGGTGACCAGTCAGCTTCGGTCGCCATCAGGGAAATGACAAGTATCGCTTGCCTGCAACTTGCCACAGACGGCTCTCCTTGCTATGTGAACCTACTTCATTCCCTTTGGGTACGCCTTTTACTCGAACCTGTACGTGCTGCCATACCCGATGTTGATAGTTTACCCATGAAGGAGTTGATGACCAAAGCCGACGCCCTTATGGACAGCCACTTCACAACCTTGAAGACCTCTATCAACGCCTCCACTCCTGACAAAGAGGACCCCTATTCAAAGTTAACCGAAGCTGACGTGAATGTTGGAGGACACACACGCCTACTACGTGACGTGCCGGGGCGACGACAAAGCCACCCATCACCCACCACTCGTTCACACCCCAACCAACTACTTCTGCAGCTACTTACTTCCGCCCATCGGCTGCAGTGTGTGGCCACTCCGGATTCAGGCCTGCTGCAAGCAAACATTCCAAGGATTGTCAGTGGCCAAATAAGCGTGTAAGTAGGCCATCGGTCATGGCAGTAGCCTCCCGTGTTTCTAATCTTCTCTTTTTACATGATGCAGGAACGGGCGTACAATTTTTGGTGGACACGGGAGCTTGTCGTTCTCTTTTGCCAAGAGAACTCTTCAAAACACGACATAATCTGTCTAAGTCTGCCAACTTCCACTGGGTAGCTGCCAATGGATCTGGGATACCGACCTACTGTTGTGAGAACCTCACATTATCTTTTGAAACGGAAAATTTAATTGGAAGCTTCTAATTGCTGAGGTCACATTGCCAATCCTCGGTGCGGATTTCCTCTCTGATTTCCACCTTCTGGTCAATGTCACCCATCGACGATTGGTCAACACAGACTTGTATTTGTAGACACAGCTTCAACCAGCCCCCTTCAACCTTGCTCTCCAAATCAGCGCACCCACGGATGCCTACGCCCACCTCCTCACGTCGTACCCAGAAGTTTTCCGTCCAGAACTTCACCAGACGCCCACGGCTCCTGCCAAATACAGTATTTATCACCATATCAAGACGACGGGACACCAAGTCTTCGCCAAATTCAGATGCCTGGCACTAGATAGATTGGCAGTAGCTAAACAGACGTTCGTTGTAATGGAAGAAATGGGCCTTTGCCAAAAGGCCTCCAGCCCATGGTTGTCACCCTTACACATCGTCCTGAACATGCAAACAGAACCGGATCACTACCCCCTTTCAAACATCACCGACGTGACCTCCTACTTGAACAATGTGAAGGTTTTTTCCATGCTCGACCTCTTGAAAGGGTATTATCAGGTGCCTATGAAAACAGAAGACATCCCAAAGACCACCATCACCACTCCCTTCGGTACATACACCTTCAATTACTCCTGTTTTGGCCTTCGTAATGCTATGGTCACTTTTCAGTGTCTCATGGATGGCATATTCTGTGTATGTTACGGGGACTTGTGTTTTCTTCCTCAAAAGAGAAACACCTCCGTCATCTGCACATCTTCCTCGACTGCCTACAATAACACGGCCTTGTACTCTGGTATGACAAGTGTACCTTTCGCGCCAACGAAGTGTCGTTTTTAGTGCACCGCATCACTTCTGCAGGAGTCCATCCTCTCCCTGAGAAGGTAGTAGCCGTTCAGAACTTCCCAACGCTCTCGACTGTCAAAGCACTGCAGGAATTCTTAGGCATGATCAACTATTATCACTGTTTTCTGCCAACAATTGCCGCCCCTCCTGCTCCCCTCTATGCCTCCCTCAAGGGCAAGCCAAAAGACCTGAAGACGGGTCCACTTCAAGGAGCGGCCTTCTGCAACGCAAAGAATCCCCTATCAACCGCTGCTGCTCTCACTTTTTCCGTCCCATATGCCCCTCTCATGCTCTCCATCGATGCCAACAACGTCGCTAATGGTGCAGTAGTAGAACAGATGGTCAACGGCTCGCCCCGCCATCCCCCTCCCGTTGGCCTTTTTCAGCAAAACACTGTCCAAGACAGAATCGGGTTATTCTATCTTCGATCGCTCATTGCTGGCGGTGCGCATAGCTGTCCATCACTCTCGGAATTTCTTATAAGGTACGCCCATCGACATTCGCACAGACCACAAGCCTCGGTTCCACGCCTTCACTTGACTGTCTGACGTATGGTCTGCCCGTCAACGCCGACATCTCTCCGCCGTGGCTGAATACATTTGCACCCATAAACACATCCCTGGGAAAATTAATCCTGTTGCCTATTCCCTGTCAAGAAACACGTTGGCTGTTGTTCAACCGGGATTAGGTTACAATGCCTTCGCTGAGGCCCATCAAGCATGTAGGACATACTGCACATCCCTCCGTTGGGAAGGTGTCCCCCTCGACGACTCCAACAACACCCTCCTCTGTGACGTCAGTACTGGTAGACCACGACCGTGGATTCCTGCTCCCATGCGCAGGCAAGGTGTTTTATTTTATTGATGGCCTTTCCCATCCCTCACGCTGTTCTACTGCACAGCTGCTGAAGACGAAGTTCATTTGACACGGCATTACTAAGGATGCTAAGGATTGGGTCCGCACCTGTACTTCTTGCCAAACTCCCAAAGTACATCATCACACGGATTCAAGAGTGGGCACCTTTCCTTAACCTCAGCATCTTTTTGCCCACATTCACGTCAACGTTTTAGGCTCCCTACCCCTTAAACAATGACATCGTTACCTGCTTACCGTCATCAACCGCTCACCTCGTTGGCCTGAAGCCATTCCCATGGATATTGCAACGTCTGCCTCATGTACATCAGCCTTACTCTCAGGATGGATATCAAGATTTGGCATTCCTGAGCATAATACTTCTGACTAGGTTATCACTTTCACCTCTCAATTGTGGACTTCATTAGTGAATCTCCTGGGCATCACCCTACAACAGACAACTGTCTAAATATCCGCTGCCAATGGAATGGCTGAACGTTTTTATTGCACCCTCAAAGTAGCTTTGATGTCCCACTGCAAGGATTCCAACAGGTTTACTCAGCTTTCCTGGGTCCTCCTGAGACTACAGACAACTCCT
>NC_090729.1:22969774-22972274 GCF_036898095.1 Palaemon carinicauda | reverse complement strand
ATCAACAACTCACACAGACACACATAAATGAATGTATACGTATATAGATTTAAACATGTATGCATACACATGTACGCACAGCCATTATGCACACACACACAGACACACACATACACACACACACACACACACACACATATATATATATATATATATATATATATATATATATATATATATATATATATATATATATATATATATACAAATTCGTCTACCAAGTTCTTTTCATGTAAATATCATACGTAGACGCTAAATTGGGCTAAGTTGAAAATATTCTACCACTAAATAGAGTAAGAAATGTTGTAAAGTAAAGTAAATTATTATTAACGCTCCCTCTATCATTTGAATATTCCGACAGAGACAAAATGGTGTGTATGTGCGCGCACTTATCATCAAACTGCTTTTGTCTCAAATTTGTGTCGCACTTAATTGTATGTAGTGCTTGATACCTATCCTGGAATTAAAAAATATTCACAAAATCGATTTTCATTCACTTAGCGTAATTTTTGGTCGCCATTTTATTTTCTCATAAGAAAACTTATGAACGATACATATTATGGTAAAAGATAAAGTTTTTATCTTCTATTTTGACAATATTACACACGCACAAGAACATTTCATTAAGCGCAATAAATGAAAAGCCGTATGATGCGACTAATCGTAATTATAGCCTGTACATGTGGGGATTTTTGAGGGAGAGCCTTTAGGTTGTAGCTGAGAGATGAGGTGAATACAACTAACGGGAATTCAACGGATAGCTATGATGAGTATTGCTCCAGGAGATACGTTTTCAAGGCATTGTACGCTATTGGGAGGTCCTCTTGTTGGGAAAGCCAATCGGAAATTTCTTGGAACGTATCGTCTGGAATTTCCGCGAGGACATATTGTAGTCTGCTTTAATGTTTGAGTGAGTCAGGATCTTGATGCAAAATTGGAACGCTTTTCCGCTGGCGAAGGGCGGTGGCTCCATTGAAGCGGCGAGTTAGGAAGAGTCAGATTCGGTTGTCGGCATTATCACAAAGTAGGGCACAGCAGTCATGGGGTAGAAGAAGGGAGCGAGTCCTCCGATGGTCACCAATTGTGCGGGAAAGCTCTTAAGCTGTAACTGACGGGTGAGGTGAATGCAGCTAACTTTACTCAAACGGATTGTGAGATTATATACATGTTCACGTGTTCTATATGAAATTCCAATTAATTATTCATGAAGACACGTTTAAAAAGGCTGTGTTAACGGTGAGGTGTAACACAAGATGAAAAAAAAAAAAAAATAGAAAAATATGCTATAGATTACAAACGTGTGTGAAGTATGAGCGGTACAAAATGATATATTAGTGGAATTTGGTGATCCCATTGCGGTTTCCCCTGTGATGCCTTTGTGATCACTCAGAGGACCGGGATCCCAGTTTGAGAAATACTGAATTTTTAGAGGATCAGATATAGACAAGTGGAATTTCAACATTTTACCTGAACTATCAATAACCATGTTACAGAGTAACACTGCGAGAGATGATGGCACCTTATCACTGTGTGACGCTATTTTTTTCTTTTAAGGCCGCTCATAATGGAGGAGGCAAGGGACAGGGACAATGACGTAGCTATCAAGACAATGCCCTGTAGCTTGACTATATACATGTATGATCATCGCCCAAGCCCTCTCTCTACCCGAGCTAGGACTATGGAGGACCAGGAATTGGCTGCATAAATTATAAATGCGAGGTTCTGAATATACATAAATACACACACACACACACATATATATATATATATATATATATATATATATATATATATATATATATATAGAAGTATGTTATATACATATATACTGTATATATATATATATATATATATATATATATATATATATATATATATATATATATATATATATATATAGAAGTATGTTATATACATATATACTGTATATATATATATATATATATATATATATATATATATATATATATATATATATATATATATATATATATGTATATATATATATATATATATATATATATATATATATACATATATATATATATATATATATATATATATATATATATATATATATATATATGTATATATATATATATATATATATATATATATATATATATATATATATATATATGTATATATATAAATATATATATATATATATATATATATATATATATTATATAAATATATATATATATATATATATATATATATATATATATATATAGTATATATATATATATATATATATATATATATATATATATATATATATATATATATATATATAAATGAATATATATAGTATATATATATATATATATATATATATATATATATATATATAAATGAATAAATAAATATATATATATATATATATATATATATATATATATATATATATATATATATATATATATAAATGAATAAATAAATAAATAAATATATATATATATATATATATATATATATATATATATAAAAAGAATAA
>NC_090729.1:22929774-22964774 GCF_036898095.1 Palaemon carinicauda | reverse complement strand
AATCCTTCTTTTGGTTGGGAATGAAAAAATCTATGGATAATTTAATAAAAGGTTGTCATGCTTGTAACGGTTTCAAAGAACATGAAAACACTGTACCGGAAGCCAGAAAGTGGCCTGTGATTAGAATAAAATTTCATAGAGTGCATATGAACGTAATAGGACCATTTCCTACTGGCTTCACACAACATAAGTATATATGTGTATTTGTGGATGCATTTACTTGGTACACTCATACATACGCAATGTTGGATAAATCAGCAGATTCATTACCCCAGGCGCTGTGGTCTTTTACTACTAGGTTTGATTGCCCGAAGGTTTTGATTAGTAATAATGGTCTTGAGTTTAGAAATAAGGTGGTGGAGTCAGTCACGTACTTGATGAAAATTGAACCCTTTTCAGTGACCGCATTTAGGCCTTCAACAAATGGCTTAATAGAATGGCATAATAGGGAAGTAGTGCAAATTTTACGTTACTTAGTGGCTGATAACCCCCTCATTGGCACGCCATGCTTCCTACAGCTGAGCTAGCTTTGAACATTGCATATAATGCTTCGCTCAGGGACAAGCCTTTCATTTTAGTGTATGGATAGGATCCTGTGTTACCATATACGGTACTCAATACTTTGCAACAATTGCCAAATTATTCAACTGAGCAATACCATGTATATTTATCAAATCTATTGAGGAGAATAATAAACATCACTGAAAGGTTTTTGAAAAGAGCTAATGAAAATCAGAGCTCAAAGCATGATGGTCGGTTCAAAACCGCACCGGTAAAAGTATTTGTGGGCGATCGTGTGTATATGAAACGATTAAAACCTAGGAAACACAAACTAGAGGCAGCGTATTTGGTCCGTACTGAGTAAAGATGGTTAAGTTTAACAGTTGTGATGCAAAGCATGGTTAATGGTGCAGTATCTGAACATCATAAGTCATATATACATTTGGTGTCTGAAGAGGTAGTTTTCAAAAGTGTTCCTCCTCACCCCTGCATACGGGACATCCCTCTAGTTGATGAGTAGAAATTTGTTTTCCTTTGCTGTTGTTTTTGTTTGAACAGGCCTCCTTTCTTCTTTTGTCGTGTTTTAAATACACTTGATGATAACAATGTATTCTTATATTGATGCTTGAAGTATACGTAAAATGTTGCGGTGATGTTGCTAAGTGTGGAAATACGTATACCATTGCTGGGTGAACCTAAAAACAATCAGAGGTTAAATAGGTCAAGTAAGATCCGTCAGGGGAATGCTGCATTATTCATGTATTTATATGATTCCTGGTTGCTGGAGCCTGGACAGTTCCCGAATGTCAAGTGGCTGCGGGATTAAAGTTCAGCCTTGAGGATAGGCAGTGTTAGAGAATATGTAGATGTGAATACCCAGTAATTAATGTTATAAGAGAAAGGCGGGAAAATGAATGATTTTTTCGGGAAAACGGCTAGTGGCCACCGGTTGAAAGTTGCAAGTGCAAGTGTTGTAGTGATTTAAATAAATGGTGAAACAGTGGTAATGATTTTTGTTGCGAAATTGTGCCGTAAACCCAGACAAGTAAAATCGAGGGATGAAGGAATATCTATTCCTACCCCTGTCACGCCCAAAAAGCCCGTATTGCCCGGAACCAGAGTGAGGTTATTGATGAGGCTGTGTAAAACTATTGACGTTATGATTTTTTTTTTTCACTTTGGGTATCCTGTATTTTAGTTGCAGAGGTCTTAAGAAGAAATGAGTGTAATTACTTATATTGTATTGTGTACATTTTTGCGTGCAATATTTAATTTTTAATATTTTTTTTTTTTTTTGGAAGATGTGTTATTTTTTGGGGGTGATTTCTAATTATACTTTTCATGACATTTTTATTTAGTACATGCCATGCGTATTCCAGGTTGGAATGCGCACCTCCTCCCGGAGTGAGAAGCTTGGGGGGGGGATGTCCTATTTCATGTATGTAAAATATATATATATATATATATATATATATATATATATATATATATATATATATATATATATATATATATATATATATATACATCTTTTTGATTATTATATATTTTCCATTATTTAACTAGTATGATCATTCCTTTCTTCTTATAAAGATAAATATTAAGAGAGGACTTTCATCAGTGTTGTATTTTCTTTTATTGCATCATGAGCACTACGTTTTAAACAGACAGAAAATGTTTCTTACAGGGTGTTTTAGCTATACTTGTTTTTTGTAGTTTTTATAGTGCCATCTAATTACAATTTCTAGATAATTTCGCTTACTGATATGAATAGTTATAGTTTCCCTTTATTGCATTGGTTTGACTAAAGTATTTTTGAGCATTCTTTATACTATTCAAACCAAATATTACATCTGACTATCTGTCATTCCTAATCCATTGTACATTTCTAAAGTGAAATATTACATTCGTACCAATCTATTTGATCTATTAAAGACAATGCTTTCTATACTAGTTTACCTGATTAATAGAGTATACACTGTATCTATTACGCAATATTTTGTAACATTGTCGAGTAAGATCTATTCAGTTACTGCATAATGGAGGACAATAGACTGATTTATTTCGTTGTATCGTAATGAGATCTCTGGCCATCGCAAAATGAAGTCGAGTTTAGAAAGCTCTTTTGAGAGGTATATATATTCAATGCAGAGTCCGATTCGCGTAACCATTTCTACATCACTGATGCCTCCCGACAACATAAACGCTGAAGCGCTTTCATTTGCAAAACTGCGTTGCATATGTATTTAACTGTTCTCGCCGTGGTATAAACCTTCCAGAGAAATATTCCTTAATTTTATCCATTTGTCGGTTTTCCATATTTATAGATCGCTCCATTTGATAAAATACTTCCTAAAAGACAGAGAATACTTTTGGTGCCTATAGATTATGAATTACCAATCATTGTTTATTTACGTATCATAAACTTGGAGAATAAATGAATAAATGAAACATTTCGAAGCTAAAGAAATGCACCCTGGGCATTCAAAGAATTCAGACAGTCATTTTTTCCACATGATTCTGAGAATTATTAGATTAGGCATCCATTTGAGAAAGATTACATACATACTGTTATAAGAGAGAGAGAGAGAGAGAGAGAGAGAGAGAGAGAGAGAGAGAGAGAGAGAGAGAGAGAGAGAGAGAGAGAGAGATTCATTATAAAAAAGTATAACAAAATACCTCTACATAATTGATTGTTTATTAAACTGTTTGGAAAGAAAGATTTTTCTTTCAATATCATTCAATGTAATTAATGATGGGTACTTATTTTTCCTAGCTATTTATCATAAGATAAACATTCCATGGTAACACTATAATAAGGTTGATATTTTAATTATTATTTCGGTTTCTAGATGGTTTGTAATTATCATTTCCAAATACTTCTTACTTCCTTTAATTGTTTTTACTCAAAATTAGAAATAGAGTCATATACAGTATAGTACAGTCTAGAATTAATCCTTACATCAAATTTGCCATAAATCTTAACATCTTTATATTTACATCATGATACCATTACTAGATGAAAGAACCATATTTTGGCCATAAAATTCAGAGTTCTTATTTACAACTAGGCACAAAAATGGAATTACAGTGTCGTCTTCAGTTGTATTATCCGATTGGAGTTATAAATTTACTTTATGGTATAGAAAAAAACAAATATTATTTCTTATTGTGGGAGACGTGAAAAACCGGAAGCTTTTTCATGCTAGAGCTCATATTAACAATACATTAGAAATTATAATACTTTTCACATTACAGGATACAAACTAAATTAAAAGTAATTTGATTTCAAGTCAATATATATTCCGTACCATGATAGCTGAACTCTAGGTTCTCAACATCATTGTAGTAGCTTGAAAAACAACAGATATGAAGAAGAGAAAAACGTTAAAAGCTTGCAATAATTAGAAAATAATTATAAAATGTAGCAGGGGACGGCAGAAAACTATTCTTCTTTAAAGTGACATAACATCTAAGGCTTCAGACGCATCCTATTTTCGGATGAAACATGTTTCTGCAACGTTACTTTTGTAGTCGTTGGATGAGCTCCGTATTTTCAAGAAAATGTTATAAGTAGGCAATGGACTCGTAACTCTATTCGGCTTTTCTTCTACTTTTTGCGTTCATCAGAATTTAGGGGGAGACGGTAGTTTCAGATCGGACCACAAACTTTGTATATTTTTTTTCTAATTCATATTACCTTTCGTATGACTATGCTCCATTAAAATAGAAAAAAATAGACAAATTATTAAAATATCTAAAAAGGATACCTGGTAAAGACAACAGGAGGCCTCTTTCCTAAAGAATACCTTCAAGAATTTTGTCTTTATTACTTCTAATTCAATTGAGTAAAAAGACAATAAGATCAGTAATAGAACGGAAAACCTCTCATTAACAAAGCATGTTATCTGCTTTAGGCAAACCTGAGAAGACTGCTATATTTGATGAATTTATTATATGCTACAAGATATAATGAAGCCAGGAGATCATACTACATGACACTAACATAAAATAGTCTAACTATGAGAGGATTAGTGTCAGGCACTTTCTTTGTTGAAATAATTAGTAGAAACAGAAAAGAAATCGTGATTCTCTCTCTCTCTCTCTCTCTCTCTCTCTCTCTCTCTCTCTCTCTCTCTCTCTCTCTCTCTCTCTCTTTACATATATATATATATATATATATATATATATATATATATATATATATAAATATATATATATATATATATATATATATAATATATATATATATATATATATATATATATATATATATATATATGTATATATATGTGTGTGTGTGTATATATACAAGCGAACACATATATACGCACACACACGATCACACACATATATAAATGCATCTATATATATATAATAAATGCATCTATATGTATATATATATATATATATATATATATATATATATATATATATATATATATATATATATATATATATATATATATATATGCGTGTGTATGTGTCTATTCATTTATTGCTAGAGAGATATGTCATATGTATCTTATGAGCTTCCCTCTCAATTGTTTCACCAAATAGAACCCGAAAAAAATATAATAATTAAACATATATTTTTGAATGAAGACGCAAACAGCATTACCTCATATTTACAAATCTCTGCATTTACTTGAAATGTACAAATCATGTTTTCAACCAACGGATTTTCTCGCTGCCTACCCCACTCTATTTTTTTGTAGGGGGTTGGGTGGGGAATGTGGAGGGAGGGGAGTCTATGGCAATATCGTATTAGACTTAGCAGAAGCTTAAAACAGAGCCATTTGATCTGGAGTAATTTTGGTTGACGGCTAACGAAAGAGCCAAAGCCACATTCCCTCTTTGCCACTAAACTTCGAAGGATCTTCTGGCTTTCTTCCTTTCCCAATTTCCTTAGAACTAGAAACAATCTTGACGGTGTTCCTTAAGACAAATAATCCTCAGTACCTGGAAGAATTTCCTGTACTCTTATTGCTTTACGGTTGTTTCTACATTTTGTTCCTTTCGTGATTCTATATTTCGATATTTTGGAATTTTTCTCAATTCATGTTTTTTGATGTTTTAAAAATCTTACTTTTCAATTGAAATTTGATTTTAATTACGTAGAAAGACCAGTAATAACCACTTATATATATATATATATATATATATAGATATATATATATATATATATATATATATATATATATATATATATATATCTACTGTATATATATATATATATATATATATATATATATATATATATATATATATATATATATATATATATATGTATGTATATATATATATATATATATATATATATATATATATATATATATATATATATATATATATATATATATATATATATACATACATATATATATATATATATATATATATATATATATATATATATATATATACATACATATATATATATATATATATATATATATATATATATATATATATATATATATATTTATATATATACAGATGTGTTTATGTGTATGTATTTGTTTGTTTTGTTCTTTAGACGTCAGTATGTATAACACTAATTTCATTCTTTAACTATTCTTAGATATCACTTTATCTAATCTATGATAGCTGATAAGATATATTTCCAAACAAAATAAAACCCCCTTTTATTACTAAACACTATCTAGAGGGTATTAGAAAGAACAATAACATTTTAGGTTATGATATAATTCGTCATAGGTCTACCAGAGAGAGAGAGAGAGAGAGAGAGAGAGAGAGAGAGAGAGAGAGAGAGAGAGAGAGAGAGAGATAGAACACAAATATTGGCTAATCCAGGAGAATGCTATTTCAACTTTCATAAAATATTTTTTTATGTTTTTCTCGTCATCATATTACATCAGCTTTGAATATAACCAGAATTTTTCGATCAAAGCCATAGAGATAATTTTCTAAGAAAATGTATATCCATGTGAACAGTGTTAATGATTAAGGATTTTTTATTTCCCTTTCAATAGGAAGGATAACACATATCAAGATAATATACAAGTAAAATCTCTAATCGACAATTTGCTATCGTCCCTGTGAAAGAATACCGGTGCCCAAAAAGCAGCATATTCAATTGTGCTGTTCACCATGTGTGACTAGAAAGAGATTATTGACATATTTTGTTGTTCTGGGCAGGTTATCGAAGCACATACATTTCATAAGCATACTAAATTCTATATGATGTGAGGATCCCCAAATATTCCTTATATTCAAGTGTAACATAACATACTGCTTACAACATGAAACCGATAAAACCACTCACGCATTTCACTCGTTTGCAGAGTAACTGAAATTTTCAGTGGTTTGACCATGGAGTAAACAACCAGTGTTGGCGTATGCAAATTAGCAAATTTGAGCTGCGCCATTAGCACCCTTTTTTGTGTTATTGAAACGGAAACAAAACACACTTAAATGCTACTTCGACAAGCAGCTGTTGGCTACCATCGTGTATTTGAGATGGCAGACAGGCGTTTGTCCCCCTCCATCCTTTACGATTCCCCTCATATTAGAGTGGAGAAGGAAAGGATCATGAAGCCATGATGCCTCACCTTACGGAGTCACAAGAAAAGACCCAGCTCTTCCACCCAACCAGCCATGGGACACATCCATAAAACACATGAGTAGAACAAAGTAGAGACAGTGTAGAACTACAATCAGATCAGTAAGACAGAAGCATAAATAGAGGACCATCAAGATACCACAGCTCTTCCTGCTCATCAACCACCTCTACAACAGACCACCAACAGAACGTCTACCCAGTCAACCAGAATCAAGCTTACTCCTGACCCCAATACGACCTCCTATGCTTCCATAGCCACAATGGAGGCCAGGAACCTATAACTAGAGATGACAATTATGTCAAACCATCGAGGAAAACTCGTCTTCTCTGCCTAGAACCAGGAAACCACGGACTTCCTAGTGCAGCAAGAGAACGTCCATTAACTTTACCCCTCTGATAAGCCAATGACCATTATGATCAATTGCCACCTGGACCTGCCACTCGAACAAGTGCTGAGCACCCTTCCATTCTCTAAACCAAGAGAATCGAGGGAAAGTCAGAAAGAAAATCCCACAAGCCAGAAGCAGTGATCAAGGGACAACGACCTCCACACATCTCCTTCAGTTACTGGGGAACCTTCCACACAGAGTAATACTTCTCAGAGCCCCGCATATGCTTCAAGTGTCAGAAGTTTGGACACCACATGAGATGCTGCACACGCCCCGAGGTCTGTGTGGTTTGCAGCAGCAGACAGCACCACACACCACACTGCATCACCAAGTTTAAGGCCGGGCAACACACCGTTGCCAAGTACTCCAACTGCCGAGGACCTTACCATGCCTGGTAGAAGAGATGCCCAACATGATTCCATCGCATTGCCTACCTCCAGAGAGCAGATCTCCACTACTCCACCCCTAAATAAAATCCCTGAACTTTTCTCTTCTCCACGTCCTCTCATAGAACCCAAAGCTCAAAGTCTCCCAAAACCTCCTCCAATGTCACAACGAGCCCCCTTCTATACTCCCTCTACCCCTTCACCATTAAGATTCACCTCTCATTCCATCCCTTCCACTTTCTCTAAGCAAACCTAGCCATAATCCTCCTTACCAGTAACCCGCACACCAATTACCACCAATTCTTTAAGTGACTTTCCAAGCCTCCTTAGCCCCACTGTCAGCGGCTGTCCATGCCCTTCACACCCCTCCACTCCCTTCAAACCATCCTCCACTGATTGGACTGACCTTGGCCCCATCACTTGCCCCATGGGGCCTTCATAGCCATCATATGTAATGTCCTTAGCAAATTTTTAAAAGATTATAAAATTAAATTTTCACAGCAATCCCTGGAGGATTTTGTCTTCATCAGTGCCACCCAAGAACCATAAACCCTAGTCTCTTCATAGTCCCTCCAGTGACCATTCCTGACACAAACACACTCAACAACGAAGAAACTCTCAACAACACCAAGTGAAAGTGGTCCAATGGAGTTCCGGCGGACTCAGAAACAAGTTTACATTTCTACAATCCCAATCTCAGTGCAAAATCCAGATATTATTGTGGTGCAGGAAACGTTGGTAAGGGAGAAAACACCGTTCTCATTCTCCGAATACAAATTGTATACTTCGTACCAAACACCAACAACGAGAGGATTAACTACTCTTATCAAGAATAACATCCCCTCAAAAAGAGCACAAATCATCGACTATGGACCAGAGGTAGAGATACATAGTGTCCAGGTGTCTCTGGGAGCCACAACCCTCACAGCCCACAACATCTACAAATCTCCAAACAAAGGCATCAGTGCAGAGTTCTTGTTACCATCGCCTCTAAGGATAATACGATCATATTAGGTGACTTCAACGCCCACTATCCGTTTTTGAAGTCAATATTTGAAACAAACTAGACAGGCCGACACTTGCACGCCCTACAGCAAGAATATCCAGACATGACATTGCTTAACAATGTGTCAGAAGCAACCCATCTAAAGGGCAGTCGTTTATTCCTCACCTTCCTGTCAAACACCATCCAAGGGGGTCCTATATGTCGACTGTATCTGTGCTAGCAAGTGATCACTTTGCTATAGAAATTGACATCGAATTATAGAGATACCCATCTACTCCTCAACCCCCCAAAGGTGGAACCCAGCTTTGCAAACTAGGCAAGATTTGAGCAATCTGTGACAGAATAGGCTCATGAATGTATATAGATCTATCAAAGTGACATCTCCATCATGTCACTGGATTCTAATAAACAACTTGACGCCACCGCCAGTATACCTATGCCACAGGAAAATTATTCTTGAAAAAAGCACACCGATGCCTGGTACTACAACAGCCACATCAAGGAAATGAATGCAAGAATCAACCGAACCAGAAAGCTCTTCAGAAGACACAGAGCCGATGAACTTCATCCTCTACTTGTTGAAATCTCCAAACATTCTTTACAGGTAACATTGGAAGTGAAAATAGGCAAATGGTACTCACGGTGCCACGAAATCAACAACAACACATCTCTAGTAAAGATCTCTGGAAAAAAAATAAAAACAGGACACCCATAGACACCCTCCGAGACCCATAAACAGATGCAAATAGAATTGCAAACAACTTTGATGACCTAGCCAAAAGAACACATCTTTTTCTGTAAACCATAAATATACAGAGAACACTGCTCCCAATTAGGAACAACATTATTGAAGCCTCCTGCAACACGACAGATAACACCGACGAACCCTACACCATGGAAGAACTCAATATGGCTCTCGCAAAAGGCAGAAAAAACACTGCCACTGGAGCCGGCCTAATCACACACAGTATGCTAAGGATCATGGGAAGCCCCACGAAGTTGGTGTACTTACACTTAATCAAGAGAACAGAGTGAAAGACTCCGAACAATAACGTGGAATCCACAACACCGAAACCCATCCCAAAACCCAAAGAGCAAGACACCTACCGACCCATACCTTTAATCAGCTACACCTAGAAAGTAGCTAAGAGAATGGTACACATCAGACTTCGGTGGAAAATAGGCCCACTGTATCCTCGCCTTTATGCATACAGACAGGGCATAGGTACTCAAGAATGTATAAACAATGTTCTCACAACAATCAACGACAAAAAAGCCTTTTTCATTTTTCTCGACCTCAAGAAATCCTTTGAGCTAGCCAAATGCCCAGCTATTCTCTTCACACTTGTAGAAAAAAAAATGGAAGGGACTCGGAAATACACACAGAAACGAGAACCCAGAGTCACCTCTCAAGGGAAAGCCTCCAAATTCATCCCACTAGAAAACGGAACGCCCTAGGGGGCCATATTAGGCCCTTACCTTTTCAGCCTACTTATGGAGAATCAAGCCACTTTACGACTCCCAAACGTAGTGAAAATCTTCATATATACCGGTGAAACAAGTATTATCTGACCAAACAAAGCACACTAATGTAAAACCACCAAAAAGGCACAGGACATGATCCAGGCCAAATGCAAAGACATTGGCCTAAAAATCCACATCAACAAGATCAAAGCCATGGCCATCAAATGTACACAAAACCCTCAGAATTTCACTCTCAATGGCGAACCAATAGAATGGGTAAATCAATTCATGTATGTAGGAGTAATCATCAACTAGACTTTATCACTTGTCATCAAAGTAACCCACCTCAGAGAGAAAAAAAAAATCGTCTCTCAGTCATGAAACGAATGAACTCCCTCAAACAAGAAGTATCAAAAAGCCTCCTATGACTGTTTTACTTTTAAGCAATTCAATCTCACATCGATTATGCCCCACCTACGCTTGCATCACTGAGCGAAACTCAAAAAGCCTCCTTAGAAGCGGTTCAAAACAATGCCTTGAGACTCATCAGAGGCTCTACAATGTGCACTAGACTCCACTTGTTAAGAGCCAAAACTAACCTAATTTCCCTATCAGCTAGGATCGACATCAGAAGCTGCAGTATGATATTTAAGTCAATCAAAGGAAACAGAGACTGTCCTCTGAGCAACAGACTTAAAAGACTCCTCCCTTTGGCGTAGGAGAATGATCTAGCAAAGACACACGTAAAGAGACTGCTGGACACACTTTGAAGACTGCAAATGCAAAATGAAGCCTACAAGAGATATGGGCAATAAAAGAACGATGGCTACATCACTCCTGCTCCATGGTCTCCGGACCTAATACAGTACAACTTCATCATCTTTCTAGCAGTAAGCAGAGCTCTCTGCATACCAGAACCACTCTCAATAGCAGCCACAAATGCAATCAACAGCACCTCAGCCCCCAACATCTGCTATACTGATGGCTCACTTAATCATGATATCCCTGTAGCAGCAGCTACAGTCGTTTCGCCATTAGGCTACAGAGAATATTAGAGGTGTTCAAACCACGTCTCCACGCTACATACCGAGCTAGAGGCAATTGCCAAAGCCCTAGAACAATCTGCCAGTCTACATGGAGGAAACAAAACAATCCATACAGACTCGAGAGGAGCCATTCTAGCTCTCTGCAACAAAGAACCCACTAAAAATGTCTACTTGATTACAGCAATACAGTACCTAGACATACCTCATTAACTTAACCCTGGACAGGTAACGGTAAATCTCGTTACCTATTAAGGTAAAGCCGGGCATATATGACCGGCCGTAAAAAAGTTATTTTATAAAATATTTACCAATAAGTTGTAAAGACAATTAGGGGTTGGTTTATTGGTTTCAACAACCCTTAATACTACTCTGTGGTTTAAATCAAACAAAGAATAGAAAAAATATTTTTACTAAATATTTCAAAAAAATAAGTTTGATTTTTTAATCACTTACAGTAAAAAAATTAAAGAAAATCACAGAATTCAAATAATTACATAATCTCCACAGGACTTCATCCCAGGTGGTGTCTTCAGCTCTGGGGAAAATCTGAAGCAAATTCGTCGAAAACTGAGAGAGCTGAAAGCATGAGAAAAACGTGAATTAAAAAAATTATCCTTTTATTGGCTACCAAATGACTATTATATACATATGAAAATTACTGAACGTTATGTAATATATTGGTATATGATCTAAGAATACAATTATCATAAAAAAAGATTATATATTTGTGCACTTTAGTTTGAAAAAGACAAGTAAATGATAGTACCACCTTTTTAGGAATGATTTTTCACGCAATTCCTTCAAATAAAATATGTGGTACATCATCACATATGGACTCAATCACAAATAAAATTACACAATTTATAGAAAATTTCATAAGGAACAAGAATATAACAAGTTTATAGTACTTACAATAAAAACAGAGTCACAAGGGCAAGCAGAGTCTGAGGTTGTGCGAGTGTCGCAGGCAGCAGCTGTTGGAGGAAAAACAACTGATTAGAAGCGTGAATGAACGCAAGCATTCAAGACGTTATTTGACCTACTAAATAGTGTTATATTTCGTTAAAATTTCACCTGGACCCTTATAGAAGAGGTACAGTCAGTTTTAAGTAAGAAATAATCAAAATAACAAAAAATATATCCGCTAAGGGTCAATAAATTTGAGAGGGCCGAGTTATCAACCACTTTTTTCTTAGAAAGTGCTGAATAACTCTCAATAAACGAGCTCAATCAAACTGAATATTACATAATCTATAGTAAATTCCATAAGGAACAGGAATATAACAAGATTATAGCACTTACGATAAAAACCGGGTCACAGGGCAAGCAAAGGTAAAGGAGGTGTGCATGTCGCAGGCAGCATCTGTGGGAAGAGGAACAAGCTATTATTATGTAGGTTTTCAAGAGGCAATTAGGCTTACTGAACATTACTACTTTTGACTGAAATTCTACGTGCATCTTTTCAGATGATACATTATAACTTTGAGCAAAAAAAAAAAATTAGGAAAATAGGAATCTGTAAACCCCGAATGAACACATTTTCATGAAAATGATATATTCTCAAAACTTTACTGCAACATGAAAGAAAATATGTGGTGTCTTACCTAGACATTTTTGCAATTGGCACAGCAGATAACCTTGTGGCTGGCAAAGACAGGTTTATGACAATGGACACAAAAAATTCTGCTTTTCTTGTGGGTGTTGCTGGGACACATGTAACATCTTGTGCGCATTTCCAACCTCCAGGACGCTGCTTCTTGTGGTATTTCAGGAAGATTGAATGTTATTCTCATGATATGTTTCAGATCCCGAGACAGAAAAGTCAAGAGCCTGTACCTACGATTGACCCATTCGTAGCACAAGCCCTCCATCAGCTCCTTGTAGAACTGCCGCCTACTCCTCTTTGGAAGACTCGTGTTGTCGGTGTACAGAATATAGGAGTTTACCATCACCATGTTGAGCATTCCAAAGAAGTATGCTAGAGGCCACTGTCTCGTCTTTCTTGCACAGGAACTGATGCTGCATAGCTGATCAAAGCAATCAACTACACCCTTAGTTGCATTGTAGAACATCTGAATATCAGATTTGTAGTTCTCGATGACTGAAGGCTAGTGGTGGAATGCCGACAGCAGAAGAACCCACTAGGTGGAGTTGACCCTCTGGCACTGCAAGGTGACATTGTGGGCATAGGAGAATGCAGCCACAGAAGAGCCAACTTCCATCTTCTTATTGATGACACACTGAGGAATATAGGGCTTCTGTCTGATGGTCCCTACCAGGTACATGCCAACATCCTTCAGCACCAGGGCTAAGGGCAGGGAGGTGAACCAACTGTCTGTTGTCACTGTCCTTCCTCGTCTGTGGTATGGCTGAACAAGCTCCATAGTAAAAATCTCTTCTAACGTCACCCCCTTCGGAAGCTCAACAGTCCCAATGCCCACGTAAGGGATTGCATTGATCATGTAATGCGTGTCAGCATCAAATGCCATGACCACCTTCAAGCCATACCTGGAGATAAGAAAAATCTATTGGTAAAAGTATAGCAACTATGAATAAATAATAATCACTAAATAGAATAATAAAATTAAAAATAATAACAATGAAAATAAATAAACAAAATATATCACAAACATATATATAAAACAAGTATTATCATAAATTATTTATGTCATAAATTTAGTTACTTTGCTTGTTTGTTTGGTATGTACATTTTGAAAGGGCATCGTCCACGGAAAGGAATCAACTGCTCATCAACAGTTATATGAGATCCAGGCTTGTAGTTCTCCTTGCAGTGCTGGATGAGCATATTCCAAATCAGTCTTGTGACGTTTCTGTTGAGTGGTACTGTCGTCGAAGCGGATGACTCGTAGAAGGAAGGTAAACCGGTGTTCAGTCATGACAGCTCTGTAGACGTGAGAGCCATCTAGCAAAGACCACATATCCGATGAGACTTCCCCAAATGTGTAGCTGTCAGCCTTCTTGACTTGTGGTCTCAGAGTCTCTATCTTCCGGTTGGTCTCTACACAAATGGTGGCAATCATTGTGTCATCAAAGAAGAGAGCAAAGAAATCACAGGGCTTTGTAAAGCCTTGTACTAAGGTGCTGGAACTCCCCCTTGGCATGTAATGGGTATCATATCTAGGCAGGTCTAGATTGGGATCCTGTTGCCAAACTGTGCCATCCCTTGCCTTGACACACTCCTCTTTCAGCTTCTTGAAAGTAGTTCCTACTGCACCATGCAACTGGCCCCTTTTCCTTTTCCTGATGATATGTCATGAGACATATCATGGGACGTGGAGGGTCTTGAAGGGGGGTCGTCAGGGTCATAAAAGTTTTCCTCGTCTGCTGGCATGATTTCCAAATTATTCACAATAATATTGACAGACATAGTAACATCGGAGACCACAGGCTTAGACTTCTTACAATGTTTGGAAGCGGGCCAAGGGTCGTGGGAACTTGTCGAAGCTGTCGAAGCTGAGGGGGACACCTTGGACCTGCTTGAATAAAATCTCGAAGCATAGAAGTGAAATACCCCATTGTCCTCGTGGTCTTCATCAACCTCATGTGGGGCATCCTCTTCTTCCTCACTCTTACTTTTTGGAAGGTTAATGAACGAGTCTTCCTCGTTAAAGTGCGTTCGAAGAAGCCATGCTCTGAAAAAAAAAACATCAAAATTAGGAAATCAGAATATCCACCATATTTCCTTCTAGAAGCATGCCAGCTGGCTGCCGGTGGTTCTAGAAGTTTGGTAAATCTTTCACAAAAGTTGTATAAAAATATCAGTAACACACATATAATGACAGTTATGCTATAATAAATTATATAAAAACTTTGACTTTCACTAAACTCACGTGCAACGCAACGCTGGGTCATAAATGACCGGTATACCCGTGAAAAATTTGTTATGGCGTCGAGATGAACAGAGCAGCAGCTACAGCACGTCCAACATCTGCAAGAGCGTATCCTCAACTGCCAATTCATGGGCTAACATTTAGACTAATAGCAACCCCATCTGCGCAGTTCTTAAAAAACTTTTTTTTTGCGCAGCGTCCTGGTTATAGATGCCCAGCGTTACCCGTCCAGGGTAGCAACACCTGGCAAATAATCCAAAATTGGATTTCAAGTCACACTCTAATCACTGGCAATGACGAGGGCGGTCACCTATCCGAATCTCCCCTAATGTGCCAGAAAATCAGTATCAAACTCCAACCTTCACTGATAACCATCAAGAATCAAAAGATAGCCTTTTGCTAAATGTAAAAGACTTGTGAAGTTAGGCAAAACTTCTTTGATGGAAGCAGATCAGCAAAAAGGAATAAATATGTAACAAACCTAATCCCGTATCCAATTGTAAGAAACATCTTCCACAAAGATGCAGTCATTATTTGCAGACGGTGACTGGGATATCTGTGCAAATGGTAAATCATCATTGATAGCGACGAAGACCCAGCAGTACAAGAAATGCCGGGAAGACCGTGCAACAACTCTCAATAACTAACTGACGAACCTCTGTAACACTACCTATTTAAATGTCAAGAAACGATTCTACTTAGACAGAATTCCAACCCCAACATTCCTGTAAATGTGATTGCAATTGTAAAACAAATTATTGCCAATGTTGATATATTCTCAGCCTTTCTCCGCAGCTACCCTCCTCGGGGATAACGTGATACTAGCACCAGTTAGAACTTAAGTAACCTAACATGAACAATGCTTAACCACTTTTTAACTCCCTTCTCTCTTTAGTGAAGTTTCAGGAAGCTCTCCTAACCAAACAATAAATCTGAAATCATTTTACACGTCTTAATGACCGCAATAAATAATTAAATTGATTTTTTTTATCTATTTTGGTTCTAGTATTTACAGGTACAGGAATGTTTTTTTCACCCTTTCTCTATCACTCACATTCATTAACCAATTTCTCATTTTCAGCTCTCTCCTACTCAGCTGAAACTTTATACTATTGTTCATCTTAAAAACTAAAGCTTAAGCTACTAAAAGTAATTTTTTACTTCTATACCAATATCTCTAACTAAACCTTTCCCAACTCCTTCACGAGCCCTTCTACTCATTAGGACTTAACTGCTGTACCTCTTTCTCTCCAACTAAACGACGGAAGCCAGTTGGCTCTTTTGTGCAGGATCTCTCCTCCCCTCCGTCACCTTCTTCCTTTCCATTGGCCAAGATGAGGCTAGGGCGCCTCTAAGATGAGAAAAGCAAGATGCTAATTATCCTTGACTCACATCCTATCCCAAAGAACCTACAAATAAAAGTTGGTGATCATCCTTAACCAACCGCCTATCCCAAACCGCCAACAAAATAAAGTTGCAGATTATCCCATAACCTAAATTACCTATAAACCTAAAAGACCAACCAACACCAGCGGGCTCCAAGCTTGCAAAATCCCGTTCCTGGCCAAATCTAAAACAACAACGATGAAATCATGGTTTCAGACTAACAAAGTATTCTTGGATTCTTATACTCTACAATGATTATGATTGACAGGCACTTTGGCCATTGTTCTATAAATACATTTTGATAGCAGATCCCTTTTCACTATCATTGACATAATCCTTTATGCAGCATCATCATCAATAAGGAGACAATTCGAAGGTGTTAACTTATCGCCTTCCTTGATCTAAAAAATTTCAGTCTATCAGAAAAGAGCCCCTGACGAGCGAATGCAAGCTGTAGCAGGCCTTGTTGAAGTTGAGAGCAAAAACGAATGTAAAGAACATTTGGAATTTTCACTTATTCACCGAAAAAAAAAATCAAATCAAAATTTCACCTCTGACATTGACAGAGAAGAAATGAATGAATCTTTTATTTTTTTATTTATTTATTTTTTTTTTTGGCTAAAAGGTCTTTCGTCAAATGCCTATCCTATATTCCTTTACTGCTCCTCAGATACATAATCTCCACTGCAGCCCACTTACAAGCTTGTATAGATTTAATTCATCAATCCTCAAGTAAAATGTGAGTTTTTTTCAAAACTCAAATTTATTAAATGAAGGTTGCACAGCAGGCTCGATCAGGACAACCTTGATTTATTGTTGTTGATCAATAATGAAAGGGATATTTTTGTCCCAGTTAATTGATATTTTCAGGGATTTTTAATGTCATATACACACTTTTCTCAATATTTATTGTAAACAGTGTATTCCTGGATATCTATGATAATGAATAACAAAATAAACAAAATAACATAATAAAGAGGTCGGATCCTAGGATGCAATACATATTTTTTTTGCAATCATCAATATTTACGAACAAATTCAAAGAAGTGAATCAGCACTATGAATGATATCATCCATCATTCACAAGGGTGATAGTGCTTGCATTTTATAGATTTTAATTTTTTTTCCATTATTATAGTTCTTTAGATTTCTCTCTCTCTCCCTCCCCCTCTCTCTCTCTCTCTCTCTCTCTCTCTCTCTCTCTCTCTCTCTCTCTCTCTCTCTCTCTCTCTCTCTCTCTTTCAAATTGGTAGATGAGCTGACAGAGGAGCAAAGAATCTGTCTATCTCCTTAACATCACGTCTACTTTTGAATTCTTAAAGATAGTTCTTTTCCAAGTTGCTTTCTTTCATAAGATACATTCACTTGAGTCAAGATCTATAGTTGGTGATTGTTGCAGTTTAGAGGAACGGCAGCGAAATTAACACATGCGAAGGAATAGACTAATTTTAAACTATAATCCCCCCGTCTCTCTCTCTCTCTCTCTCTCTCTCTCTCTCTCTCTCTCTCTCTCTCTCTCTCTCTCTCTCTCTCTCTCTCTCTAATAATTTTTCTTTAACAGTCCAATATCTTGGAGTTGCACGAAAGCCAAATCCACACTTGGTAAAAGCAAAGAGAAAATTGACAAGGATGATCCTCACATCTCAATGCTTTGGTTTAGAAAAAGGATGCTCTTAACGTATGCGTCACTTGGGAACTGCAAATGTATCGAAAAAAGGTCTGCTTTGGCGCAACAGTTAATTTAATCGTGATAAGTTGAAACTTCTAACTTACGTTCAGTCCATTCTAACAGTATTTTCATGCTGAATGGGTGAATTTCTCTTTACTGCCTTCGGTTCCTCTATTGCCATCTAAAGGTTATTATATTATGCAAAGGTATGATAAATGAATATGAATAGATAATAATAATCAAAATGAGAGGAAGCATAGATAATGTAGCCAATGTGGTGTAAGAAAGTGGATAACAATAAGAAAAAATATCTGAAACAGTGGAGTAAAGGATCATTTAATTTTTGTTGATAATGAAGATACATAATTGTGTATAAAGAAGTGACGTACTCTAATCTACTGTAGTCAATGAAATAAGAGATTTTTCTTCAATTTAGGCATGGATTAGCCGGAAACGGGTAAACATGTCAGTCCTGCGACAATTTGTATTATCTCAATTCTGGTATATATATTTTCTGATCTTTTTGAGTAGTCTCATAAACAAAAATTTTCGGGAGAGAAAACAGACATATTTTTGAGTCGTGAATACTTGGAGTGTCAACAAAAGGAGATGTTTCTCATATTCTTTTCCAAGTTGTAGTTCTAGTAGTAGTAGTAGTAGTAGTAGTAGTAGTAGCAGTAGTAGAGAGAGAGAGAGAGAGAGAGAGAGAGAGAGAGAGAGAGAGAGAGAGAGAGAGAGAGAGAGAGAGAGAGAGAGAATCGTTAATTGATTATTAGAATAACATGTTTATTTGTCATATTTTTTCGCGAAATGTCAATAAAATTTATATGTACAAAAACACTATTAATATATGATAATGTGTGTGTGGTTATTAAATAGTACTGTAAGCAGACAAAAGGATTTTAAGCAATGAATCGACGTGACTGAGTGAAATTTGACAAGACTGATAACCTCATGGCTTAAAGTTTACGTTTGATCCTCGTGCATTATTATCCTGAGTAGAATCTGGTGGAGGATCAGTCCTAGGTAAGTGGCATATCAACCTTCCACCAAAGAGGGATTAGTCTTGACCTGTCAAATATCTCATTGCGCATATTAATGTTTCTCAAAAAGAAGAAGACCTCTTACCACTGTGTGAAACTATGGTTCTAGTAGGCCCAGGAAGGCTACTTGAACGGAAATGAGTATGGAATAATAAGCGACTCTTTTAAGGATTATGTGAGCTATGGATAGGAGGTTTGGGGAGCCTATAGATCTACCTGCTTAATCATTAGCAGTCATTCCCTGGCCCTCCCTGGTCCTAGCTTGGGTAGAGAGGGGATTTGGATGCTGATCATTTTCTTTTTATGTTCAGTTTCTAGGGGCATTTTCAATGTCCCTGGCCTTTACCATTCATGGGCGACCTTTTATACTTTTAAAAGACTGAAAATAATCTCTGTGACAGTAGCATGAATGATATTTTTAATATCAGGAATGAATGCAAATAATAATCAATAGTTGGTTCATGAAATGAAGTACCCTCGGCATATTGACATACTGTATAGATATATATCAGAATGTGCAAAAAAGTACTCTGAGCATATATTATAGAATTCACACAATTTTACACAAACGCTCATGCAAACTCTTCGCCTGAAAAATTGAAGGACACTTCAGTAAATGTTCTTTGTTTAGATAAAAAAGGTTGATTTATATTTTTTCATATACATGAACGACAATTATTACTTGGGTCGGAAATAACAAGGCTAGATAAACGCAGTAATCGACAACCAAGATCGAGAGAATACAAAATCTACTCACGCGCATGTTGTAACGTCATCGTCAGTGCAGCCCACAGAATAAATGGCGAAAACGTAAGTGAAAAGGTTAGGTAAAAGAGAAAACATACAGACACCACAGATTTTCTGGGAGACTTACCTCTATCATGTCCTGCAACCGTTACAATGGGGGTTCCATTTTGGAAAAATATTCCTGTGCCTTATTTTTGACATATCTAATAAGGAAATTTAAAGTTTAATCCTTGTGTAGAGGGCAAACGAGTATCCAAGTCTATAAATCCATTTACCGCAAACAATTTTCTATGTCGATAAAGAAAACGATATGCCAAACTTAAAGGATATGACATGAATTATCGATGATATGAGGATTACTTGATGAAGAATAACATGCCATTGACCAACTCTCATAGCTGTGTACACTTGTTAGAGCTACTGAATACTCCTATATCAATTCCATTCCCTAAATGTGGGTCTGGGGTTGCTGAATCCTTAATAGAGATCTAGCTAAAATAAGTGCATGGTGCAAATGGTGGGGATGAAGTTGAATCCTAACAAAACTCAAAGTATGATTGTATGTAAGTCAAAGACAGTGGATCCTCAACATCCGGATCTCCGTATTGATAATATTTCTTTAACTTTGCATAACTCTTTTGATATTTTAGGTGTGATTCTCGACAGAAAATTTACTTCTGAAAAACACATTAGGTCTGTGTTTTCTTCAATTTTACCAAAAATTGGCTTATTGAGAAATCTTTCAGGATTTTTGGTGATCAATCTATTCTCAAGAACTGTTTTAATTCTTTCATTCTACCTTACTTTGGATATTGTTCTCCTGTCTGGTCTTCTGCTGCTGATTCTCATCTTAATTTGTTGGACAGAAACTTACGGTCTATTAAGTTTCTTATTCCTGATCTAGATATTAATCTTTGGCACTGTCGTTCAAATAGTTCATTTTGCATGTTGCATAAGATTTTTCCTAACTCTGACCATCCTTTACATTCAGATCTTCCTGGACAATTCCATCCTGTTCGTAATACTAGACAGGCAATTAATTCCAATAGCCAGGCCTTCTCTATAATGAGACTCAATACTACGCAGTATTATAGAAGCTTTATTCCAGCTGTGAGCAAGTTGTGGAATGATCTTCCTAATCGGGTGGTGGAATCAGTAAAACTCCAGAAGTTCAAAGTTGTAGCAAGTGTTTTCATGTTGAACAGGCTGACATAAGTCTTTTTTAAAGTTTATATATGACATATCTGTTTTGACGTTGTAACTCTTTTTAGAATGATTTATTGTTAATTTGTTCTCATCAATTATTTTTTTCGTTTTTTCCTTTCCTCACTGGGTATCTTTCCCTTTTGGAGCTCTTAGGCTTATACCATCTTGCATTTATAACTAGGGTTGTTGCTTGGGTAATAATAATAATAATAATAATGGTAATAATAATAATAATATTAATAATAATTAAAGAATAAACATTGAAGATTATCAAGAAAAAACTTTAACATTAAAATAATTTTGGAATTTAGATTACAAACCATTGTTCCAATCGAATAAAATGCAAAAGTAATTTCAGATTTTATTTCACTCAGGCAATTTACATAATTTATTTTTTATTTTTCTCGCAACCGAAAATACAGTCTGCATTTAACAAAAAACTTTATAACATCACTTGGTAGGTTCAAATAGTTGCATATTTCTGTGCACACTTTATATATGGAGTTTACCTCATTCTTTAAGGATTTGTCTTCGTGATAATAATTAAACAATTTTTCCATTTGCTTCAAAGTGCCGACTGTATATATAAGAATTGGCTGGATTAAATCTTTTTGTTCATTTGCAAAACGTAATACACTTATTTCTCACATATTCATCCTTTGGAAATCTATGGTAAGTTATTTCAGACCCTTTCACGTGTATTTTTCTGCACCCGGACACTTCACAGACGGCATAATTATTTTAGTTACGCATAAATATTATGAAAGATTTTTATATTACATTGACCTTACCATTTACCCATGAAGAAAAATAAAAGCCAATGACAATCCCTCTGTACATATACCTGTCGAATTCAGGTTTTTTGTACATAGAATTGAAAGCAACCCATCTTCACTATCGTAGCTAATTAGGAGGATTGTGACTTGGCATTTGATTAATGAAAAATTTTGCACATTTCAAACATACTTTTCATGTTTCAAATAAGCCAAGTATTTTAATATATTAAACTTTGGATTCTCCTAACAACCTCGGGATCAGAGCCCCAGGCGAAATCACAGAAAGACTATAATATCTGACCGGCCGGGTATTGAACCCTGGTCCAGGATACTTGTATGACCTTGACCTTACCATTTAACCACGAAGGAATATTAAAAATACGTTTAAATTTGCAAAATTTATCATTAATCGAATGCCATGTTACAAACCTATCAATTAGCTACGACGGTGAAGATGGATTGATTTCAATTCTAGGTACAAAAAACCTGAATTCGACAAGTATATGTACGGAAGAATTGTCATTGACTTTTATCCTTCTTCGTGGCTGAGTGGTATGGTGAATGTCATACAGGTATCCTGGACCAGGGTTCAAAACCCGGCCAGACAGATACTATAGTCTTTGAGTGATTTCACCTGAGGCTCTGATCCTGAGGTTGTTAAGAGAATCTAGACTTTGATGCACTAAAATATATGGCGGATTTGAAATATGAAAAACACGTTTAAATGTGTAAAATCGAATGCCAAGTAAAAACTACCAATTTGGTACCTAAGTTCGAGAGTTTTATGTACAGAGGAATTTTCATTGACTTTTATCTTTCTTCGTAGCTAAATCGTAAGGTCAATGTCATACAAGTATTCTAGGCCAGGGTTTGAAACCCTTCTGGTAAGACACTATAGTCTTTGAGTGATTTTGCCGGGGGATCTGAGGATCTATGTATTAAAATATATGGCTTATTTGAAATATAAAAATACGTTCAAATGTGCAAAATCTATCATTTCTATATATATATATATATATATATATGTACACACACACACACACACACATATATATATATATATATATATTAGGAAATGTCAATGCAAAGGTTATTCATGTTTTAAACTCCAACTGGATCTTCAAATAATCTATAAGTTTTCAAAAAGGCCGTTTGATCTCCACCTCTCAAAAGATCCATAGATTTTTTTTTTTTTTTTTGCCAGTCAATTACATATTTCCAGACTAGTGCAAATTCAGTCTGTTATAGCTATTTTTAACAAACGCGCTCCATTATCCTCTCCATATCGTCGTTTCTTTCTCACTAATTTATGTATCTTGAATACCCAATCAAAGCTAATTTAGTTTCCTAATCATTCCTTGAGAATACTATTGTTTATGAAAGCAGCGATTGCTTCTGAAATACATTTAGAGCGGACAAAAGACAAATCCTGCTATGGCTTTCAATGATCTCTCTGTAAACAAAAGGCAATAAATGTTATCCTTCTATTTGTGTTCGATCATGTAGACCTTTAATAATGAATATGAATATCATATCCTAACAGTAATTGCAGTAATTAAACACTATTTATTATTAATTTGATTATTTTTTTATAAGAGCGATTCCTTTTGAAGGATATCCTAAAATTCTCAGCCAACTTAGAAATCGTTATATGATAGAAAAAGTTCTTGAATTATGTTACATGCAAAGTCTCCCATAACTTAACGCATTTGGTCCACCAACATATAAACATTACAATGCCGTTTTGTAAGAGACTTGAATCCTGGGCCAACAGATCCTCCTCAGTAAAATAAAGATTCTGGCTACAGATCTAAGCGCAAAGACTCAGCCGGTGCTTGGTCTGGGAAGTAAGGAGTACGAGACAGTAATTTAGATCCACATCTGAACCCCTTCAGTCTTTGTCTGGATATTTGTTCTTTCCTGCAAAAACGCGATGCGAGCTCGTTCAACCATTCTAAGTAGCCTATTATTGTTCTCTGCTGGGTATCCTGGACAATAGCCACTATTACCGTAGTTTTAGCAATAAATAACGCTCTATTTTTTCTGAATCTTCCATTTAGTTTATAAAAGGAAGAATCTTTGTTTTATCTTTTATTACTAATCTAGCGTTTAATTTACCTGAGTCAGCCAAAGCAAGAAATTAAAAAATCCTCTACTCCAGTTTTGAGTCATATGGTACAGTTGTCTTCAAGAATTTAGGTATGCGTCAAGAATGCTAATGACTCGTCTGCCAACTTCAAAATATGATGATGATACAGGCTTTTATTCACGTAGCTATAATCATGTTATGTTCTTTACGGTATTGTATTATGCATTGAAATTTGTTTTTATATCACAAGCAGATCTAGCATTGAACATTGTGGAAATGTTTGATATGTGCTTAGCTGAATATGTTAAGTCAACTCTACCTTTCTTGCAAAGTACTTACTCATTCACAATGAAGCAATCAAAGAAACGTGGGTTTTCCTAACAATGACCGATGAGGTCTTGGCTAACTGATGAAAAAATTAAACTTTTATACAGAATATTACAAACACCAATCTTACGGGAAATCAAGCCATTGATGACCAGATGCTTAGTTCATGTACGATCCCCATTACGATATAAGAATAAATAGATACATAGAGTAGCACATTGCTTCTCCAACCCTCTTCGATAAATGCCGTCTTAGGGTACCACGCTGATTCTGATACGTGAGTTAACCTTATGGACCGGCCAATATATATATATATATATATACACACATATATATATATATATATATACATACATACATACCTATATATATATATATATATGTGTGTGTATATATATATATATATATACATACCTAAATATATATATATATACATATATATATATATATACCTATATATATATATATATACATACCTATATATATATATATATATATATAACTTTAGTCGTTTGACCTACAATACAATGGTATCGAAAGAAGAAGTTTGAATGAACAAAATTATGTTATAAAAAGTCTGCTAGGAATGTGATGCTGATTTATTTGAATATAGTCATTGACTACAAGAGTTAGTCATTCTAAGAAGTCTTGTAAGAGGAACATGGAAAAAAGTATTAGTTTAAATTTGAGAATGTTGGCGGAAGTTCCTTTAAAGGAGATAGAAGTGAGAAATAAAAAAAAAGTCATAGAATGAAATGATACCATATGTTGATCGGGTGATGAACCTCATGCTACAGCACTTAGTTATAGTGAGACTTAGTTGATGAACAGGGTTTCTAAGCCCAGATAAACGAAAGGTCTTGAAAGACTTTGTGAGAAAAATCAATTGTTCCATAGTGTTGAGACGAAAGCGATGGCGGCAACTTTAAGAATAATAAGAGAAAAATGTTACTTAGCATAACAATGATGTTGCACGGTAAGATTGAAAATTCCGGAAAAGGAAATATGATGGATGCTGAGAACCTATATTATAGAGAATTAGAGGCATGGCATTGTTCAAGTATTTTCTTAATGGGGACAAAGTTTACACGAGTTCACGTTTATATAAGAATAAAGGATTTGGCATGAAACCGGTTCTGACACTATGGTTTGATGTTTCTCAATGTCTTTCCAGTAACTAAATGATTACAGTAATGCTGGAAAAAAGAGCAATGCACATTGATGAAATTTTTCAGTATAAACCGATCCCTGAGTAGTTGATACTTACAAACGATAAAGTTTTGATTAAGGATAGTGAGAGGAAATATGAAAGAGTAATAAAAAGTTTTGATATTGTTTGTAAATATAAATGTTTACATTAGTTATTACGATTGACTAAAGGGCGTTAATTTGGATAGTGAAAGTATGTAAACTTAATTCTAATTGACATTTGGAAATAAAAATAGTATGGTAAGTGATTCGCAGAATAGGATAAACAGGACAGGTGGGAAAGGTTCGTGCTTGACAGTGAGCAAAGAATATGGAAGTCAAGATGAAGGAGTTATCTAGCCAGGTTTCTTTAATGGAAGAAACATACGGATGTTGAAAGGTAAATTAAAGAAAAGATGGTAAGTCGTCGAGAAGAACTCCTATGTATTAGAAATATAAGCCAATATTAAGAGGTACTCGTATATCTCTACTGGTTGCAAATATCTAAGCAGAACGAGGTCTCTCTCTCTCTCTCTCTCTCTCTCTCTCTCTCTCTCTCTCTCTCTTGTTCATCAGTACCCTTTCTTTAACTATTCAGTATCTCAGAGTAAGACAAAAATCAATTCCATACTACATTAAAGCAAGAAGAAATGAGATAATTATTACATCCCAAAAAGCTTTGGTTAAGACAAACGGTACTCCTTAGGCGACACTTGGGAACTGCAAATGGTTCTAGATGAGTCAGTTTGGGTGCAACAGGAAACTTCTATTCCATCAGTATTTCCTTTCTCTTTACTTCTTTGCATTCCCTAATCACCTTTTATAGCTAGTAAATAAAGATGATTAGATAATTATAAAGCTTACTTAAAGGAAGCACAATTAGTCTAGCAAAGCTGGTGCAAACATTGCATTATGATTAAAGAAGTCATAAGTAGTTGATATGGAGAGAAGATAATATTTTTTATTCCTAGGTGCATTAGTTATGACAAATGAAGGAATTGCCTACTTATAAAATCCAGTTTTTTATTTCTACCTCAATTTAGGTCTGCATGTGCCGGAATCGTAAACGTGTCAGTACTGAGGACATTTGCTTAATCTCACTTATGACAGACTGAAGTTCAGTCTCATAAGAAGTGGAAAATTGTCAGAGAGAAAACAGTTTGATATTGTTGCTGTGGATGCTTGGAGTGTCAATCAAATTGTAAGTTCCTCATCTTTTCCCTCATGCAGAGAGAATGGGCGAGCACTATTCTGAAAAAAAAAGAAAAAAAAATAATAAGTTTATTAGTAATTCACTTCCCGACAAGTCCAAGAACACCTCTTAAATACTTGTGGTTGCTGAAAAACAGTTTCTTTAAAAAGATATGGTTTATGGTTTTTTTTTTATCTGTTAATATAGGACCTAAAGGCAAGAACCCCAGGAAAGGAGAAAATATCTTTTTTCGGGCCCCTGAATGTGGACGGAATATCCTAAATTTTATATTAATTAAAGGATATTTATATGGAAGTCCAATGATGAAAGGTATCATCATGACATTATATACTAATTATCTGTAATGGAGGGGTATTTATATAAATCTGTTGTTGTACCGTATACTCTATGAAAGTAAATGTCCTATAAGTAATTATTGAGTTAACAAAATTAGTTTTTGTTGATTAATAGTACTAATTCGATGCACTGATGTGCATCAAATAGTAAAAATAAAAAATAAAAAATAAAAAATAAAATCATTCCTAAAGATACAGATGACACTAATTTAATGCAAACACGCATAATTATATTCTCACACATTACACACACACACACACACACACACACACACACATATATATATATATATATATATATATATATATATATATATATATATATATATATATATATATATATATATATATATATATATATATATATATATATATATATATATATATATATATATATATATATATATATATATATATATATATATATTATATATATATATATATATATATATATATATATATATATATATATATATATATATATATATATATATATATATCCACTTTTTGTTCAGACGTAAGAAGACTACAGGGAAAATGAATATTCTGAATAAGCATGGCAGTTTCGTTATTGACTTCTTGACTTCCTCATGAAAATCTTGAATTCACTCATTATTTTCATTTTACCAATCGTTTTATGTATACAGTATATATGTGAATTAATATTGTATATATCTACATTTACATATATGAATTTACATTACCCTTTTATCTTCAATGGTTTTTACATAAAATCGAATCAAATCTAGTATGAAGTATGAAAATTTATAAAGAAAATTATGCGGTCGAAAAGCCATAAAAAAATAGCATCGTAATAAAATAAAATAACTGGAAATACAGTAACTGAGAATTGTTTTGTAAAGAAACACCACTGGCACTGTGTTTCTAATTCTAAGAAAATTGTGAGAGGCAGTAAGCCAGAAGATCGTTCGAAGTTTTGTGGCAAAAGTGAATGTGGCTTTGGGTCAGGCAATAGTCGTCGGCTCGACTTACTGCAAATCATATGACTCCATCTCCGGCTTCTGTTGAGTCAAAAACGATACTACAGACGCGAGCCCACCCCACCCCTCGACACTGTAATCCTATGTTGATTTTAAGTTTATATATACATAAAAAAAGAAAATATATAAGTAAATAAATATTGGCAAACAATTTAGGTTAAAGAACTTACAGGACAACACCCCTCACCCAGGAGTTGATGCGGTCCTTCGTTGATTATGAATACTTATTCATACTGTAATTTTGGATAGTATACTGTAATTTTGGAACCTAGCCACCAATGGGTGCCGGTCCCAAGCCCGGATAAATAGGAAGGGTTGGTGTCAGGAAGGGCATCCGACCGTAAAAACCTGTGCCAAAACCTTAAATGGAATGAGCCAAAATAGGGAAAGAGGTAATGCTAGGGCGTACTCCGTAAACGACGCACAGAGACATCGCCCTAACTCTGTGATAAGGCGAGGGCTACTGCATCAGGAGCGGGTGCAGCTAAAGAAGCGAGCTCACTTTGGACTCAGAATATGTCAGCTTAATGTTGGGTCCATGACTGGGAGTGGTAGAGAAGTGGCAGACTTGATGAGGGAAAAGAGAGTAGATGCTATGTGTGTGCAGGAAACACGATGGAAGGGAAATAAAGCTAAAGAGTTGGGTGATGGATATAAGCTATATTATAGCGGAGCAAATAAACAAGGTAGGAATGGAGTTGGCATAGTACTGTCTGGTGAGCTGAAGAATGCGGTGATAGAGGTGCATAGAAAAAAAGACCGTATCATCAGATTGAAGATGTGTTGTGGAGGAGAGATTCTGAATATTATAAGTGCATATGCACCTCAAGTTGGTTGCACAGAAGAGGAGAAGGGAAATTTCTGGAGAGACATGGATGGAGTAATGCAAGAACTGGAAGAACAGGAGAGGGTCATAGTGGGGGCAGATTTGAATGGCCATGTGGGAAGTGAGAATGAGGCAATTGGTCGGGTGCATGGGGGCCATGGAATTGGGGAGAGAAACCCAGAAGGAGAGAGTGTAGTGGATTTTGCTGTGTCATTTGACATGGCAATAGTAAACACATTCTTTAAGAAGAAAAGGGAACACCTAATAACTTATAGGAGTGGGGGAAGATGCTCCCAGATAGACTACTTCCTGTATAAAAGGATAAAGCTGGTGGAGGTCAAGAACTGCAAGGTTATCCCAGGTGACCATGTAGCCCCCCAACACAGACTGCTATGTATGGACTTAGGCCTAAAAAGGGAAAGAAAAGCTAAAGCTAAAGGGATAAGGAAAATTAAGTGGTACAAACTAGTGAGGGAAGAAGATAAAATGAGAGAGTTTAAGAGAAGGGTTTTGGAGGATATTGATATAGGAATTGAAGATGTTCAAGAATGGTGGACACGAAATGCAGCAGTAATGAGAAGGCATGGAAAGGAGTTGCTAGGAGAGACATCTGGTATCATATGGGAAGAAAAGGAGAGTTGGTGGTGGAGTGAAGAAATTGAGAAAGTTGTAAAAGATAAGAAGGAGGCAAAGAAGAGATGGGAAGAGTCACAGTCAGGGGATGACAGAGAGAGGCTCAGAGAGAAAAACAAGGTGGTGAAGAAGGTAGTAGCCCAAGCTAAAGCTAAGGCATATGATGATGTGTATAATGAGCTGGGGACAAAGGAAGGTTTAAACAAGATGATCAAGCTATCAAAGACTAGAAATAAGAGCACCAAAGATATTACACACATCAAACAAATTAAAGATCAAGATGATGTAGTACTTAGAAAGGAGGAAGACATTGTAAAGAGATGGAAAGATTATTTTGAACAGCTGTTAAATGAAGAAAATGATAGATTACTAAGAGAGGATGGACAGGCGAACTTTGGCATGGTAATAAGTTTCTCTAGGCAAGAGGTAATAAATGCACTGAGGAAGATGAAGAATGGGAAGGCAACTGGGGCAGACATGATTCCTGTGGAGGCATGGAAAGCATTAGGGGATGAAGGAGTAGATATACTGTATGACCTCATGATAAAGATTTTTGAGCAGGGAAAGATACGAAATGAGTGGCGAGGGAGTATATTGATCCCAATCTTCAAAGGGAAAGGTGATGTCCAAGAGTGTGGGAATTACAGAGGTATTAAATTGATGTCCCACACTTTGAAGATACTGGAAAGGATGATAGATGCCAGACTAAGAGAGGAAGTAGAAATAGGTAAAGAGCAGATGGGATTCATGAAGGGTAGAGGAACAACAGATGGTGTATTTTGTCTGAGGCAACTAATGGAGAAATTCCGGGAAAAGCAAAGAGACCTGCATGTGGTATTCATTGACCTTGAAAAGGCTTATGACCGAGTCCCAAGACAAGAGGTGTGGAGGAGTCTGAGGGAGAGGAGGGTGCCATAGAAGTACGTTCGACTGATACAAGAGATGTACCGTAATGTATTTACTAGAGTGAGGAGCAGTACTGGGGAGACAGAGGGCTTTGAGGTGAGAGTAGGATTACACCAAGGGTCAGCTCTGAGCCCATTTATCTTTAACATAGTGATGGACGTTTTAATAGAAGAGGTAAGGGAGGCAGTACCATGGAACATATTGTATGCAGATGATATTGTTCTGTGCACAGAGAGCAGGGAAGATCTGGAAATGAAATTGGAAAGATGGAGGCAAGTACTGGAGGACAGAGGAATGAGAATAAGTAGATCTAAGACAGAATATATGTGTACCACCAGTGAGGGGGGTGATAGAGAAAGTATTCAGCTTAGGGGAGAACAAATAAAGATAGTTGATAAGTTTAAGTATTTGGGATCATTTGTTAATGCTGGAGGAGGTATGGAAGATGAAGTTAAACATCGGGTACAGGCAGGCTGGAACAACTGGAGAGCAGCCTCAGGAGTTCTTTGCGACAAAAGAATACCACTGAGATTGAAAGGAAAATTTCATAAGACAGTGGTAAGAACAGCAATGCTGTATGGAACAGAAACAGCAAGCATGAGGAAGACAGAGGAGAAGAAGATGGATGTGGCAGAAATGAGAATGCTTAGGTGGATGTCTGGGGTGACAAGAGAAGATCGGATAAGAAATGACTACATAAGGGGGTCGACAAAGGTGGTGGAAATATCAAAGAAAGTGCAGGAAGGGAGGCTGAGATGGTATGGACACCTAATGAGGAGAGATGAGGACCACGTTGGGACACATACTATGGAGATGGAGGTTCAAGGAAGAAGAAGAAGAGGGAGACCAAGAAAGAGATGGAGGGACTGTGTCAGAGGAAATTTACAGGAGAAGGGGATTGATGAGGCAGAAGCGCAGAATAGAAAAAGATGGAAACGGCTCATCCGCAACGGCGACCCCATATAAAAATGGGAACCAGCTGGGAAGAAGAAAGAAGATTCATACTGTAATTTTGGAACTTTTATCAGTCTTACACTACAGTGGATGAAGGTCTGCATCGCACTGATTACATATTAAAATCTAAAGAAATCATTCGAATTCATTAAAAACTTATAATCGGTACAACCATTTCAAAATTCTCTCCCATACATCTAACTGTCTTTCGCTCTTTTATTAGAATCTATTTCAATAATAATAATAATAATAATAATAATAATAATAATAATAATAATAATAATGATAATAATAATAATAATAATAATAATAATAATAATAATAATAATAATAATAATCCTTTCTAAGGGTATATTTAAACTTTACTCAAGAACTAAACTTAATGTAACCAGATTTCTTTTTTTGTAAAAGTGGTACATTTCATATATATATATATATATATATATATATATATATATATATATATATATATATATATATATATATATATATATATATATATATAAAACATTATAAGTAAAACTCAGTAAAAATATATAAAATACAAAAAAAGACAGTCAGAATTAAAATTGAAATTATAAACACAGTTACAAGTAAAATATGGAGATAAAAAATAACTAAGAGAAAAAAATCTTAAAATTAAATATACTAGAATCAAAATTGTCTAAGGAGACCAACCTGTCTGGAACAGACTAGAGAACTGAGTGACTATCTGAAGGACAGTACTCAGAAAGAAAATTCTAAATTTGCCAGCTTAAGCGATGTGGAGGGGGACAGAGGATAATTGGCTGTTTAGTTTAGGAGTCTTTTCTTTAATCATTAAAGACTCTAATACTAGTAGAGAGGAGTTATTTTGCGCTTGAACAATGATTTCAAAGTTTTTATATGCAATGTTGGTCTTGCATTTACTTGCATGTTCTCTGATGGTTGGGAATTCTTTGGTTTTGAGCGCACATCCAGTTCTATGACTCACTCCCCGATGCGCATGTATACGAACTTTCAGCAATCTTTTTGTGGAACCCACATAATTTCCGAGATTACATCTCGGACAAGAAAACATATAGACCACTGAAGAACGCATTAGATCGGGGAGAGAATCCTTAATTCTAAACATGGATCCTACTGTCAGGGGATTCTTAAAAATAAGTTTAAAATCCAGACTCGGAAAATTGTTCAAAATGACTTTTTTAATTTGTTCCCCATATTTTCCATTATTAATAAAAGGCAAAGAGGCATAGAAAATCATTTTTGGTACTGTAGGAACTTGAAGTTTAGGTTGATAATGTTTGGTCAGAAATTTGTTATCTAATCTATAAAATATTTTAGTTGGAAAACAGTTATCCTTGAAATGTTGCTTCAAAAAGACTATTTCATTATGAAAGGATGTCCAGTCAGACGAAAGGTAAAATGCCCTGCAGATCAGGGTTGTTACGGCATTTAACTTAAAATTATAAAAGCAAAAGCTAAAAAAATTAGTGCCTAAACCAGTGAATGTCTTTTTTCTGAATACGCTAGTTTCTAATTGTGTCTGCCCTCTTGAGATGTTAATGTCAAGATATGGTAACTTGTTATTTTCTTCTTCCTCAATAGTGAATTTGATGTTTGGATGAACGTTATTGATGAAATCTAAAAATCAAGCAGCATGTTCCTTTTGCTTGAAAGTAGCTAACGTATCATCTACGTAGCGTTTATAAAATATAGGTTTAAATAGCAAAGGACATTGGTCTAAAAACTGCTCCTCAAGATGACACATAAAAATATTAGCGAAGGTGGGCCCAAGAGGGCTACCCATAGCCATACCATCAAGTTGTTTAAACAACTTGCCATCAAAAATAAAATGAGTGTCAATCACTGCAAGTTCAAGTAATTTTTTTAAAATCAGACTTATTAAAACCGTGATATAAATCGTTTGGAAAAATAAAAAGTTTGTTTAAAATTATTTCAATGGTTTCTTGCAGGGGCACGTTGGTAAATAGTGATTCAACATCATAGCTAACCATATAATTACACTTGTTTTGAGTGGCGATTTCAGGTATCAGAGAAGCAGAATTGGGCAGTGTATATTCATTTGAGGTAAGTGGTTCTAAAAGAGGCACAAGAAATTTGGCAATATTAAAATTTGGTGAATTATAAGCAGCTAAAATAGGTCTGAGTGGAACATTTTCTTTATGAATCTTAGGTAAACCATACAATATACCATAAGAGGACCCAGAGGAAAATAGGTCTGAATATACCTGTTCAGTAATGGTACTATTATCCTTCAGTCTTTTCAGTGTTCGGTTAATTTTGTCTTCCATTTTAAAAATCGGATTGAACTGAGGAAGACCCAAGTCAGAAAATTTAGTTGGGTCATTTAAAACTGTGTACATTTTGGCTATATAATCTACTTTGTTGAGTAATACTGTGCCTTTACCTTTGTCCGGTCTGGTTACAACGAGATTAGGATTTTTAGCCAAACTTTTCAGTAAATAGAAATCATCCCTCTTGAAGAAAGGGGCCCAGTTAGTTTTTAAAGATGAAAAGGTTTTATGGGCGATCTGGTGCAAGTTACGCTGAAAGTTGCTTATATCCGTGGGAAGGGGTAGTTGCCTTAACCTTTGAAAAAGAAGTTCAAATGGCAAAAAGAACTGGCTGTAGTTTGGGCGATAGTTGGGCATACAGAAGTCCAAACCTAATGATAGAAGAAACTCCTCCCTTTTAGGCAGTACATGATTAGAATAATTAAAAACCGTTTTCTTAGGATTCATAAAATTTGGAATATTAACACCGAGATTATTTATAGTTCCGTGGTCTGGAACTAAAATATGATATTATATATATTACGGATAGCAGGCTACACAACCTCTCGAGTTCCAAGCTAACCTGTTTGTTTTTACATTAAATCTGTTATACTCGAAAAGATTAATACCCGAGCTCTGAGACAGTTATAAAACTCCCAGACAATACATAAGACACTGAATATCCATGGGTCTCTTCCGTACACTCAAAACGAAACTGGATGATTATACGGGTACGAGCGAATACTGAAATAAACACTGTTGATAGGAATAATACATTTTTTACAAAAATAAATATATTCTATAAAAGTTACGACACTTTGAAAGAACTTAAAAAAAGAATAAAATAAATCACTTGAAGTATCAAGTCTGAATAAGACTTAGAATATCCTCTACTTTAGATTGCTCTTTTATTCCATTTTGCTCTTTTTCTGTTGCTTAGTCTTATTCCCATCATTATTTTTTCCATAGCTCTTTGTGTTGTAACTAGCTTATGTTCTAAGGCATTTGTATGGATCCAAGTTTCTGATGCATAAGTTAATTCTGGTACGACCATCTAATTAAATATTTTTCTTTTCTTTTCATCATATTATTTTGTTTAACAAATTCTCTCCATCCTATGTTCATCTTTCTTTTAATTTCGGTCTTGTGTCCTGGGGAAACACTGCTCGTCCTAAGTTTGTATATTCATTAGT
>NC_090729.1:22907274-22927274 GCF_036898095.1 Palaemon carinicauda | reverse complement strand
TATATATATATATATATATATATATATTTATCTACTCAGGAAGGGTATATACATATATATATATATATATATATATATATATATATATATATATATATATATATATATATATATATATATATACATATCTACTCAGGAAAATCATATGGAGTTGGAAGAGAAGGGGTAAGAATGATAATGACATTAAGAGCGGAGAAGGGATTAACCGAATGGACAGCTGTAAATAGATAGATTGTTACTGGCAAAGCTCAAATCAAAGCAGTTCAATGTGAGTATTATAGTTTTCTATCCCAAAACAAATGATTCCCTTGAACAAAGGAAAGATGAATACTATGAAGAACTGCAGTGAATAATAGATGAGATCCCTAAGAGATATATGAAAATTTTGATTGGTGACTTCAATGCTAAGGTTTGAATAAATAATCCGGGGACAGAGAATGTAATGTGTGTCGAGGCTCTTGACAAAGTTGCAAATAAAAATGGAGTAAATTTTATAGGTTTCTGTTCAGCAATCAATCTTGTCATTAGAGCCACTATTTTTCAACACAAGAAGATCCACAAGTATACATGGACTTCACCATGTGGCAATTACAAAAATAAGGTAAGTCATATTGCCATCAATAAAGAGAGAAGGAGGACTCTGAAAAATGTAAGAAGCTATAGAGGTGCAGATATTGGTAGTGATCACCAGCTCCTCATTGCCACACTGAAATTAAAACTGAAAGCACCCAACAAAACAAAGGATACAATACCTAGGTTTGACATTACTATGCTTTTAGAAGAGCACAGACAAACATTGTCAATTGAATGTAGGAACCGATTTGCAAGCTTAGAGACATTATAAGACGTAGAGCAGACAATTAATGAAGAATGGTGTGATATTAGTCAATTGGTAGTGAAGTCTTGGGACATGTAGTTACAAGGAGAAAGCAATGGATATCAAATGATACTTGGGATACTATAATAAGGCGATAGAGACAGACATTGATTGTTGAAAGATTTCGAGGAAGAAATGAAAATTACAAGGTAGAGCCCGCTAAGTATTCCAGTATTGACAGTGAGGGCAAAATAAAAGCCAGGAATGACTGGAGAGAGTTTTTAGGCAGTAAAGCAGATGAGGCTGACAAAGCTATGAATTCAAGGAAGTGGCTATGGTGTAAGAATTGCTCTTAGAATGATTAATGAAATCTCGACTGTGCAAAAGAAAAAGAAGCATATACTCACCATAAAAAGAGATGACTCTGTTATAGCAACAGAAGACGAAGAAAGACAATGTTGGATGGAACACTTTAGTGAGGTTATGAATAAGAGATATGAAAGGATTAATTTGAATGATATACCTGAAGCTAAGGAAGACCTTGATGTGCCAATGAATGAATTCAGTGTGTTTGAAGTTGAAGCTCTCCTAAAACAACTAAAGAGATGGAAAGCTCCGAGATACGATGGAATAACTGCTGAGATGATACTGGCAGAAAATAAATTGACTTTAAGACGACATACAAGATCATTTTGTTGATTGTGGTATGAAGAGGCAAAACCTGATGAATTGGAGTTAGGAGTGTTGGTGAAAATAGCAAAAAAAAAAAAAAAAAAAAAAAAAAAAGGAGTCCTGACTGATTGCAATAATTACGGAGGCATAACATTTACGTCAGTGGTTATGAAAATTTATAGCACTCTTATTCTCAAGAGACTGGAGAGAAAGATCGATGAAAAGCTGATAGAAGAACAAGCAGGATATAGAGAAGGTAGAAGTTGCACAGACCAAATTTTCATGTTGAGACGTTGTACAGCAATGCGTAGGATATAAAAATCCCATTTTGATGGTATTTGTGGACTCTGAAAAACAGTTCTGCGTTTTTGTGGAATTTTTCTTAAATATGTAAATTTGATTAAGTCTGTTCATGGGCATAGCAAGTGCAAAGTTAATGTTAATGGAGTCTTATCTAATGTATTTCTAGTGAACAGCAGTGTACTCTAAGGGAATGTGTTGTCACCTAGGTTTTTATCCTCCCCATGGATTTTTTAATGCGTAGAACAGTCAGAGGTGGTGGAGAAAGATTGGACTGGATTGATGATAGGAATTTGGCAGACTTGCAGTATGCTGGTGATGCTGTCTTTGTTAGCAGAACACCACAGGATCTGCTATGCTTGCTTACCAGAAAGCATGAAATAACACACGAGGTTGGGCTGAAGATAAATAGAAGAAAGACAGAGTTGATTAGAACGGAGTATAAAATGGAAGATAAAATATCATTGGAAGGAGGAAGCCTTAATCAGGTAAAATCACTCGAGTATATAGGAACTACGATCTTCAATACAGGGTCTTTAGAATTAGTTTAGTGAAATATTAAACAAATCATATCAGAAAATGAATCAGATAAGTAAAATTAGGAAATCAAATTGCCTTAAATTACATATAGAAATCAGATTATATACAAGTTTAGTTAGACCGGTGTTACTCTATGGACATGAGTTATGGACAGATAATGAAACATTCTCCGATAAAGTCAGTAGATTTGAGAACAAAGCCTTCAGAAAGATATCATGAGGTCAATGGCAGGACATGATTAGAAATAAAACTATAAGAAAGAATACTTGAGTGCCATATGTGGATGAGATCATGGTGAGGGGTAGATGGAGATGGTTTGGGCATGTTTTTCGCACTACCCAACAGAGATCAGTTCACCAAACGTTCAGCTGGGCTCCACAAGGCACTAAGAAGATTGGGAAGACCCAGTCCTACAAGGGTGAGGACTATGCAGCGCGAGGTAGGAGATGCTGCATGGAGAAGAATTGAATTAAAAGCTCAAGATAATGACGACTGACGAGATCTAGCTGAGGCCTTTTGCGTCAATAAGCGTCGGAGATGATGATAATGATGATGATGAATGCCGTTACTGATAAGTTTAATGAAGCAGCTTCCCGTAAAATCTGTTTCCTGTTCTCCCGGATCACGAAGCCCCGCTCCAAACTGTATTCTCTTATTTGGTGGAAAATCGATATCTTCAAGATAAGATTTAGGGATTTCGAAACATTCATCAATACTAATATATATATATATATATATATATATATGTATATATATATATATATATATATATATATATATATATATATATATATATATGTGTGTGTGTGTGTGTGTATATATATATTTATTTATATATATATACATATATATATATATATATATATATATATATATATATATATATATATATATATATATATATATACATGTATATATATGTATATATTTATATATACAGTATATATATATATATATATATATATATATATATATATATATATATATATATATGTATATGTCTGTATATATATATAGAAATATATATATATATATATATTTATATATATATATAGAAATATATATATATATATATATATATATATATATATATATATATATATATATATATATATATATGTATATACATATATGTATGTATATATATATATATATATATATATATATATATATATATATATATATATATATATATATATATATATATACATATAAATATATACATACATATATATATATATATATATATATATATATATATATATATATATATATATATATATATATATATATATATATATATATAGCAGAATTAACAGAAAATATTTAGAATTGAGATTGGTTTCAAGATTTAAAGTCTTTCTGTATCTTTAAATCATCCCTGACCTCTCCAAAATATTTCAAATTCCTTTTATCTCTTTTGAGAAGTTTCAAAAATATTTTACTCAGTTTTCCAGGCCAAGGAAATTTAGGAACTAATACTAAACTCCTGAAACACTGTCGATAGTGAATTTCTTTGATTAATGAGTCTCTCTCTCTCTCTCTCTCTCTCTCTCTCTCTCTCTCTCTCTCTCTCTCTCTCTCTCTCTCTCTCTCTCAGTCAAAAAAGGAATTACATTTTCTAAACCTTCCATCTAAATAATTTTGAGTCGTTACATACTGCATCCCCCAAATTAGAAAAATCATTTAATCCTAGGATCATCAGTTATGATCTCTCTCTCGGTAAAGGACGCAAAATTTTCTGCATTTGCTCACCGTGACTTCTCTAATTCTTGCCTTGAAGGGATATATGATTTTATGCAAAGTTATTAGTCGTCTAAGTAAAGGAAGGTAGTTTAGAGGAAAAGTCAAAGGGTGAACAATTCTTGCCTGGAAGTCCATTCCAGCTTTTTCGTTTCTCGTAAAATGAAAATGTCCTTTTTCTTTGAAGATAGGATGAATATATATATACTTATTTTATATATCTTTTCCACAACTATATCGAAAGCACATCTTCATCAAAATCTTAATCACATAATTTACACTGATTCCGCCCATCATTGGTTTTCATGAAAAGAAGATTCCTAAAAACATACAGGTAATTAAAATCCTAATCGTGGTTCCAGAAAAAAAAAGTTATATGTATTGACATAATTAGTATTTACCAACTAGAAAAAGAAGGAATCTCATACGTGAAAACTGCCGCATAAAAGGTCATTTAAATGATTCGGCGTAACGATCGTCAACAATGTTAACTCGACTGCATGTACTCACACGCCCTTATCCACCCAGCTCTGTCTCTCCCATTTCCTCTGGGTTCTTGGACATTAAGCATTTCTATTTCAGCTAGAAAAATTCTATAGCATTACCATTTGCCATTATGGCACCCTACATTAACACAAATATTTTTTAATCGTTGGCTTTCTTGAATAATAATCAGTATCTGAGATATCTGTGTGAAGTGGAACGTTTCGTGACAAGTTAAATATCAACTAGAATATGAAGGGATGAATATATAATTAAGGCAATAAACGACTCAAGAGAAAATAATTTGAAACGAATATGTTTCAAAGGAATGCTGGAAAAAAATTGTTTTCAACATTAGTGTTATAAATACCTCATGCATTCAGGTTTCATTAGTAACTCCTCTTCCGCGTCAAGAATAATCATTTGTGAATGAATTACAATCAATTAACCTATCAATTTTATTACTTTTTACTAAGAAAAGAGAGGTTGGCGAGAGAACTGATCTGTTTTTTTTCGAAATGTAATTATCAAGGCAATAATAATAATGATAATAATAATAATAATAATAATAATAATAATAATAATAATAATAATAATAATAATAATAATAATATCGATTAAATCTCAACATCTCTCTCTCTCTCTCTCTCTCTCTCTCTCTCTCTCTCTCTCTCTCTCTCTCTCTCGATTTTATAATACGTCACTCGGCTGTTTGGTGGAAAAAAAGGAAGAATAAATATCTTGTTAACTCTACGACTAAGTTTAGACATACATTATCTTAACTTACCATAATTGTCTTTTATTGCTAGCAAATATTAGCTTTTCTTTCACCTCACTCCTGAGTCTCATCTTCCTTTATTAAAATCTAGTATAATTTAAATATTATTATTATTATTATTATTATTATTATTATTATTATTATTATTATTATTATTATTATTATTATTATTATTATTATTATTCCTAATAGCAAAGTTACAACTTTAGCTGGAAAAGTAGGAAGGTTTGAGCCCAAGGGCTCCAGCGGGGAAATAATGAAAAAAATGAACTACAGGAGTAGTTATAAACAATTAAAATAAAGTATTTAAAGAACAGTAACAATATTAAAATAGATCTTCCATATATAAACTATAAAACTAAAAAGACTGTTGTTTAGGATAAATAAGATAGAATAGTGTGCCTGATTGTACCCTCAAGTAAGTTAACGCTATCTCAAGACAGTAGTAGACCATGAACAGAGTCTATAACACAACTCCAATCTAGAGAACAATGTTTTACTTTTAGAGTGTCATTCTCCTAGAAGCGCTGCTTACCTTAGCAAAGGATTTTTTTTTTCACCCTTACCAAGAGGAAAATTGCCATTGAACAAACAGCGCAGTAGTTAATCCCGTGAGCGAAGAAGAATCTTTTGGTAATATCAGTGTTGACGGGTGTATGAGGACAAAGGAGAATGTGGAAAGAATAGGCCACACTATTAACTTTATGTGTAAGCAAAGTAAAACCGAGTCATAACCAGAGAGAGGGATTCAATGTATTACTGTCTGAACAGTCAAAGTTCCCAATAACTCTCTAGCGGTAGTATCTCAACGGGTGGCTGGTGTCCTCGACAACCTACTATCTGTAGTTTCCACATAAACCTAGTTTATCTATACACAAACTAATCTTCAGAGGTTGATTAAGGAATACCTGAACATAAACTAGTCCACCTAGAAAACAAATAATATACCATGGGATATTCTGAAAGTAAGATGGATATCTACTGCTGTCGATACATTCTGGAATGCAAAATGGATCATGAAATAAGAACATGATTTGTCTAAACAAATTCACTGAGCTGTAAGAATTCTCTATTTTTTTCCAGGTTCTTCCTAAAGTGGCACTGGCTGTTATCTAACTCACATAAATTTAATTGTTGGGGAAAGTTAGTAGGATATCCTAAACAAAACAAGTGAGAGAGAGAGAGAGAGAGAGAGAGAGAGAGAGAGAGAGAGAGAGAGAGAGAGAGAGAGAGAGAGAGAGAGAGAGAGAGAGAGAGAGAGTTACAATCCACTAGACCTGAATAGTCTATCTTTTTCCAAAATAAAAAAAATGCTAAACATATTACCGTAGTAATGAAGAAAATGTTTCATGATGCTAAGTATTATCTGCCAAATAAAAGTTTTATCACGAAAGTTTGTGGACCAAAGTTTTATGATGCTCCTTGAAATTGAATTGGTTGAAATGCAAGAGCATAGTTTGAAAGACCATAACTCATACAGGATCTATAATAAATCTTTTGCTGGTTTTTATTTCAGATTCTGATTTATGTTTGAATTTCTTCCTACAACTATCTGACATCGCTTTGTTTAGAAATCAAAAAGTAAATGGTTTCTGGTGTGAGAAATATTTAAGTAATGGAAAACGAAATTATTATAGTCATTATGCATATAAATTCTCCCACGTAATAAACGCCTTTTAAATATGACTGGAATAAGTTTAAGCAAGATAAAATTGGACTTTTTTTCGTGAACGTCTTGCAGTTATGCAACATATATATTTATCGAGTTAAAGAACTAAATTATTTTTTTTTCTTATATGTATTTACAAAAAACTATCTTATTTCGTAATATTTGGGCTCATGAAGAATGTTTTCTCTCTACCGTTTGTAAAAAAGACTAGAAATAATCGAATACGATATTGTTTTTTTACGAAATACATCTTAGAATACTTTTTCACAGTCAAGGTAAACTGGTTTTAGAGGAAGATCACACATGTAACGTTTTCTTTGAATATACTTAAAATCGTATCGATACACAAGAAAATTGTCCTCTTATAATAATCTGGTTTGGAAATTCGAATTTCATGGTAAAGAAATACCATTTATGATTAAAGAGAGCATTTAATCTCTGCGAAAAAGAAAATAAAAACAGATTAATAGATCACTGTTGCTGTGTTACGCTTAAGACTAACAATAATCATACTACTATAATTTTTATTATTATTATTATTATTATTATTATTATTAGTATTATTATTATTATTATTATTATCATCTAAGCTCCAACCATAGTTGGAAAAGCATATTGCTATAAGTGCAAGGGCCTCAATAAGAAAAAATAGTCCAGTGAAATATGGAAACCTGTAAATAAATACGCTATAAGAAAAGTAATGACCAACTAATACTTTGGGACAGCATTCGATCTTAGCAATCACCCAAAATCTACTCCTGCTGCGGCCAAGTAAACTGATGGGTTAGCAACCTCGTTCTTCAATGTTTTGTAATTTTCTGATACATATACACAGAAAAACACACACACGTATATAAATTATAAATATGAACATATATATATATATATATATATATATATATATATATATATATATATATATATATATATATATTTATATATATATATAAATATACACGCACACACATGTATATATATATATATATATATATATATATATATATATATATATATATATATATATATATATATATATTCTTACGAAGGTGGTCTAGTATAGAGTAAATATTTTATTCAAGAGCCAAAGATGCAACTTTAACAGTTACACTTATTTAATTTTCACTTAGTGTTTAATCATTAGAGCGTTAAAGTATTGACTATTTTAATTAATTATCAAAATCAAATATTTTTAGGAACTAATTTCCAGGTAAACAAGTGATTGAATAATTTTAATAAAGTAATATTTTTTTTGTCTTAGTCTAAGGTTTTGTCCATAGTTATTATTTTGAGTAATTTAATATTAGTATAAATCTTTTTGGTGTTACTGTTGTAACTGTTTATGGAATATATTTATTTTTGTAAAGAGTGTATTATTTCGATCACCAATATTTCATATAGTGCTTGCTCATAATCCCTGACTTACCAAACAAAGTAGGAGCTTAGTTTAAAAAAAAAAAATTATAAAATAGTCACTCAGTTTTGTTTTGAGCGTTAAGTAAGAGACCTTTGGATATTCAGTGTTTTGATATATTGCCATCTGGGCTTTGCATAGTTTTCTCAGAGCTCAGACATTGTTTTTGCAAGTGTAACAGATCTATGTAAAAATAAACGGGTGAGTTTTGAGTTCTAGAGCTTATGTAGTTCACTAGCTTTGATAATATATATATATATATATATATATATATATATATATATATATATATATATATATATATATATATATATATATATATATATACTCTGGTTTCAAATCGTTGGAACGTGTTATGTCTTATGTAAACAACTAGCCATCAGGAAAACTGAAACAAAGAATTGACGAAGTGCTTTAATGTTTTTAATACACATCGTCAAGGTCTAATGATTTAATAATACATATAGAATACAAAGAAACCTATGATGACGTACAAACAGAACAAAACTGAGTAAATCACTTGAAAGCTAATTGTTTAAATATTTGGGGACCAATACTTTATCCAGTTTTCACATGCCTAGGCTGGTGTTCAGCAGTTCTATAAAGTTTTTCTCATTTGTGTATGTTTTAATTATATTCCTTTATAAATAGTTTTGGAAAATATAAGTTATTGGGTAGCTCTCCAATTGATATTGTATTCGCAATCATACTTATATTGAAAAATCTACTGGCAATGTTACCCATTGTGCTTTTTTAATCTTGTTTCAAGTGCTTTTCCAATATGACCGATGCATCTTCATATCAAAGTGAAATGCCCTGTTCTTATTGAAGGAGAAAATAACATAGACACTTTAATTTGGCGATCTTACATCGTTCATGAAAGTTCGAAGTATTCACAAAGTGAGTCTGAGTTAGTGGTCGAATGGTGGACAAACATTGAGGAGTTTTTTGCTACCATAAATGGAATCATCTTCCTTAATTCCTAATAAATTGTCCAACGCAGTCATTGCTGGCTATTAACGGTACCAAGGAAGATAAAAGGTCGGTGTTGATCTCCTTTACGGCATAAAACTCTCGTAATACTCCTTTCAATGGCTACTATATTTAGAAAGACGTTTTTTCAACATTTATCTCCTGCTCATAACATTTTTTTATCCAGGACTAGCAGATAAACTGTAGGCTTAGACATTATATTTTATGATTGGAAATTAAGAGCAATTTTCTACTTTTACTGGACAAAGTAGCCGTTGTAGGATTACCCATAGCTAGTTTATTTTTTTTTTTATTTGAATGCTCTTCTTTGAAAATGAAAACTGAATCATGATAAATGGTATTTGATAAATCAATAAACTTAGATTTACTTATGTTCCCAAAGCTGTTAATTTTGTTGTAAAATTTGCTTTTGTTAGTGTTTTAATATAAGGGTTCGATGTCGAAACTCATAATCAGCCTTTTCAAGTAAAGAACTTTTCATTGTATCTTCCATCCACCCCAAAAAATGAATTGGAATTTTCTGGGAATATCTATTCTCAGCCAGTTCTCCTATCTTAGAAATTATAAATTTTCCCTTCCAAGTTAACATTTTGTGCATTGATCGGTTTACCTTATCTAGCAAGAGAAGCGTATTTTTGAAAGAGATTGTTTTATCTGTTTTCAAAATATATCGGTTAGTTAATGATATGCTTTGTTTTTGTGATGGTAATACCTTTTCCTTTACCTGGCTTGTGGAAAATGATATTTGTTTTTACTTAGATTTTTTGGATTTTTCTTTTTTTGTCCTTTTGATAAATTTTTTTTACCTTAATTCCTTTCTTGTACTCGTCCAATATATTACTAAATATATTTTGTATATAAGAACAGCTCTTTTTATCTGAACTGGTATTGCTGTTTACTGTATTTAATATATTTGGAGATATTTCCGTACATTACATTCATTGTGATATGATCGAGTTTTGGTTCGAGGCAATGAACGAGTCCAAAAGATAAGATATTGTTTATCTTTTCTTTAATTGAGAGTTGTAGAGCTTCTAAGGAGCTTTATTGCTATCACACGATGGCGGTTTAGAGAAACCACCTTGTTTGAATATTTTTTTCTACCACGATTGAGGCAAAGCTTGTTTTTAAATAATTCAAAGACCCTCAGAATACAATTTAAGAATATAGTCATACTGAAGGCATCTTTTGAGAAACAAGAAGGAAAGTTTGTTTTCCTCCCATCTCTGTAGATTTCTTTCTTATCTTCTTACACCTCGTTATACTTCTTGTTCATAGCGTGGAAATAGAAATTACTCACTCGACTACGCTCATCATATTTTCTTATGCTTTTACGGGACATTTTTATGTTTTTCTACTTCCTTGAAGGACATTACATAACAGGCATGATTTATTTACCAGAGAAAACAGTACGCAATATATTTGACCTTCCACACGCAGTCAACTATAACTGGCTTACAGAGAGAATCCAGCTTTGCAAAGGGAATTTTTCATTGTTGATTTTTTTTATTATACACAAATCAGGGATGGAAAAGTGATATGTAGCAAATGCAAGACTTTCTTTTTTTTTAGAAATAAAAATAAAATATGTATATAATCTGGGTCCAAATCTTGTAGTACCTTTGTAAACTTCTCAGTATCGTTGTTAATTTCCTTTAAGATATAAAACATTCGACACCGGCTACAATTCTTTCAGTATCATGTTCACCACTGTCAAACTGTAGCCACTTCAAGCGATTATCAAGGTAACAATACTGATCAGGAATCAAATAACCATGCCGTTCTTTTGGTAGAGGCGGTACATTATCTTCTACTTGTCTCCAACGTCTGATACTACAACTCAATGATGATACTGAAGGTAATTCTGAAATAGCACATACATTCATACTTTGGGTTTCTTTACATATAATAGTCCAAGGAGCATCTTGTGTAGATCCTGACATTATTTTCATTTGATAATGTGCTAATTTTGATGCCACTCTTGCTGATGTAGCACTGTGATTATGCTCGCCTACACTCTTAACGATTTTGTTGTCACCATCACCAACACAGGTGTTTATCATATATATAGTTTACATCATCCACTAATTTCTTTCCATTTTTAGTTGAAGCAATTAGACGAGGCATGGGTGATACAATAATATATATATATATATATATATATATATATATATATATATATATATATATATATATATATATATATATATATATAGATATAGATATATATATATATATATATATATATATATATATATATATATATATATATATATATATATATATATATATATATATATATATATGTAATAATTATATATTACATGTTTAAAACACATGACCTAATAGGTCATTGTGGAAGTAGAAGCTAGTGTGAGAAGTGATGTAGTCATATCATAGCAGGATGTGAATACCATATCTCAGCAATGTAACATTTTTATGAAGAATAAACACAAATACGAATCGTGAGAAAGAGTTGTGTCGCCACCGGATGCAGGTGTCTTCCTATATTAATGTTTAGTTTACATTATGTGTTTAAATGCTGAGATAGCTGACTATACGATATCTGTGATATCGATATTTTAGCCAGTTCTTACTAAGATGTCATACGGAATGGTCATCCGACCAAACCATCTATACTCTTGTGATGGAGATGTTAACACTGTTGTTCTTAAAGAATAAACCATTTTAAAGTTAACTTACTTGACTTTACTTGAAGTTGTAACATACCACTATAATACTTCACACATTTAGATGACATTTGAAGGGAACCCAAATGTGTGTTAACAACAGTAGCACACTAATAAATGGTGGCAGCGGTAAAACTCTAAGAATCAGAGAAAGATCTTCAAGAACCAGCGAATAAAACTCTAAGAATCAGAGAAAGATCTTCAAGAACCAGCGAATAAAACTCTATGAATCAGAGAAAGATCTTCAAGAACCAGCGAATAAAACTCTAAGAATCAGAGAAAGATCTTCAAGAACCAGCGAATAAAACTCTAAGAATCAGAGAAAGATCTTCAAGAACCAGCGAATAAAACTCTAAAAACCAGAGAAAGATCTTCAGAAAATCAACAGTAATGAATCTATGATTTTGACTAAGTATCATAGTCCATCGAAGAAATTAAACATTTAATGAATGTTATACAAATTGAGGAACTGGATCTTCAATCAACATCCTATGAAAACCAAGGACTGACATTCAACGCTTACAAAACATATCCAGGAAGCACTACATTCAACGGAAATCGGACCGAAAACATTCACCCAAACATCAAGAGAGAGAGAGAGGAAATCGGACCGAAAACATTCACACAAACATCAAGAGAGAGAGAGGAAATGACGACATCACACAACGCCATATAAGCTAAGTACAATTTTCTTATTCATTTCAGTATTGAGCAGTGAGGTGTAGTTACCACGAGTCGATAGTCCATTATTACTGGGGTGAGTTTTTGCTAATCTTCTATTTCCTTTCATTAAAGGAAACTGTGTTCAACTCCGAATTCTCATCTAGAATTTTTTTTTTCTCTCTCTGTGCTAATTCCATTTTCTTTCAGAAATTCTCAGGAAATATCTTTTTGTTCTGTTTTCTTTCAGAAGTTCTCGGGAAATATCTTTGTATTTGTATCATTGTTTTGGGGAATTTTGTTATAATCTTCATCATTTAGTGCTTATGCGTTTACGCAGTGGACGTCTGTATTCATATAGATATTTTGATAGAATTGCAAGGGGTTTAAGAGAAAGGAAAAGAAAAACCGTAAACATGACGCCCCCTGTGAGCCCAGCCCCTGGACCGAGTAACGCAACAAGAGGACAGGGTAATCCCCTCCCGATTGTGACACTTGTAAATGCTCGATCAGCAATCTTTCCTTTTCAGGGTCGGATTAATGGGTTCTTGCCTCAGAATGTGGAGTCATGGATTTCATCCGTCGATGCCCATTTAAATGCCAAACAAATCGTAGACCCTTTTGTACAATTACAAAAAGCTAAAAGTTTTATAGATTTTTCTAAAGGAGATGCGAGTGCGTATTTAAGAGGTGTTTCATTTCAAGAAGCAATTACCTGGGATGATTTCAAAGTTAGGCTACGCACGGTCTATGGGGGGGAAGAAGCCTTGGATGTAGTATTAACGTTAAGAAATACACTTAAACAAGCCACTATGACTCGGCTTATTGTTATTGAGAGAGCAGCTCTCATAGCCGATAGGCTTAATGAATATCAAGATATTTTAGGTAATTCCACTTGGGTTACTAGAGATAACATCTCTGTGAAAGATTTTTTACGATTAATGTATTTAACTTGCATGACACTTATGTTGCCTGAAGCTTTAGTGCGGTGTTTTGATAAAAAGTTAACGCCTGCAAGTACGGAATTAGATGTATATAAACAGATAAAGAAACACATGTCTAAGTGTCTTGACCTTGATCCAGTGTTAACTCAAGTTTTGGCGAAAAATTAAACAAAGCCACAAGTAAATATAGTTAATAATAGTCAAGTTGCGGGAATGACGTGTTATAATTGCAAACGTCAAGGTCACTTGATTGCGGACTGCAGAACGAAATTCTGTTCGATACGTAATAGTTTGACTCATTCATATAGTCAGTGCTACTCGCGTAAGAAAAAACAGAATCCTAGAAATACACAGTCAATTCCACAGTCAGTTCCATATGGAAATAAAAAGAAAAATCCTCATTTTAATAAGAAGAAACAGCCAAACGTCAATGTAGTTCAGAATCCCAAACAAACAAACAGTTCTTTGAATAACGCTGAGCCTGGGTCGTCAAACCAGACCTCGCAAATATCACATAAATAACTTCAGTGGGAAGAGAGTGATGTTGGGTCAAGGTCATTCATGTCAACATCAGTAGTATTGAATAATCAATTTAATGTTTTATCAGATCAATGTGAGGCAATAGATTTTCCTATGAAACACACAGCCGAATTAGGTAAATCAGTGCATGCTCCCGTAGATTTGCAACGAATTCATACAATATTAAGCCAAAATGAGTTACGACCAACATTATATGCTGTAAATTTAGAACACAGATCATTTACATTATTTTTTGACTGTAGTAGTCCACGTAATATCATGGATTTGAGGACACATCATTTGTTTTTTTCGAACTTTCCGATAGAAAAATCCGGAGTGAGACTCTCGGGTATAGGAAATAATGAATTAAATGTGATAGGCGTAACTCATGTTCAGTTCAAGGTCGGTAAGCGCACGTTTGCCGATACATTTGTTGTTGTACAAAACATTGATATGTATCCAGCTGTAATTATAGGATACCCATCTATGGGTAATCAAAACATTATCTTAGCCCCTGCCAAGAACGGTGTGTATATTAAAGGAAAATTCTATAAGTCTTCTAATACCTTAAAATCAGGTTTGGATAAAAAGGAGACGACAAATGTAACCGTAACGTACGTTGAAGAACCAATAACTTCTCTCACTAATAAAGAAATAATATACGCGACCCAGCAGGATTCTCGTTCACCCGTAATATCATCTTGCACGCAATCTATCGAGTCAAACGTACTTTCGAATTTAATAGTGCAAGTAAAGAAAACATTACCGGAATCTGAAATATTAATCCTTTCCGACACTTTGAAAACTAACGGATTGTCTGTCACACAAGCTATTCATACAGTAGGCTCACATCAACAATGTAATATTGAAGTCTATAATCATTTGAATACCATTTTAGTAATTCACAAAAATCAACATATCTTGGATGTAGAGGTTTATAAACATCGTATTCTTACCGTTGCTGAAATCAATCACGCTCAATCAGTTGCGGATGAATCCCTTTTGCAATCTATTAAAAATAAAATCAATAAAGACATTCAAGACGAAGAAATTCAGCAGAAATTTTTTGGACTTTTAACTGAATATCATGATGTTTTTTCCACTACGGATGGATCCTTAGAAAAAACAGATGTGATCGAGCATCAAATAAGGTTAAAGGACAAGCAGAAAATTATCTATGTACCCTCGTACAGACTCCTTATGAAATTCCAGAATGAAATAAATGATGAAGTAGGTAAAATGCTAGAAGAAGGAGTCATTAGGAAATCGAACAGCCCTTATAATTTTCCATTAATAGTTGTACCAAAAAAAGATCGAACATGGCGTATCTGCGTAGACTTCCGTCGTCTAAATGAGGAGACGATACCTGATCGATTCCCAGTGCCATGTACTGACGATATTTTGTCTTTGTTAGGTCAGAATAAATATTTCACCAGTTTGGACTTACTTAAAGGCTTCCACCAGATATCATTAGAAGAAGATAGTATCCCATACACAGCCCTCAGCACAGCCAGAGGACATTATGAATTTTTACGGATGCCTTCTGGTATACGTTGTGCTCCCATAACATTTACAAGAATGATTAACATAGTGTTTGGAGACTTGCTAGGAGATATATTGCATGCCTATAACGACGACCTTGTAATCTTTTCCAACACCTTAGAAGAACATCTACGTAAATTAGAACTAGTACTACAGAGACTAAGACAACATAACTTAAGGGTAAAGATTAGTAACTGTGAATTTTTCAAAATAGAAATAATATATTTGGGTTTTATGGTGTCAAGCCAAGGTCTTAAAGTAGTCCATGATAAGGTGTCGGCTATCCGTAACTTTCCCATACCTACTAATGTCAAGGGAATACAGCATTTTCTGGGTTGTAGTGGATATTACAGGCGTTTTATACGCAATTATTCAATAATAGCCTCTCCCTTAACTGATCTTACGAAGAAGGCGTAGATTTCATATGGTCTGAGCAGCATCAACAGGCTTTTATTACCTTGAAAGATGAACTGTGTAGTTCTCCTATCTTAAAATTTCCTGACTTCGGTAAGGAATTCTTCATTGCAACAGACGCCTCAGACTTAGGAGTAGGTGGGGTATTGCTTCAGCAATATGATAAACAATTTTTCCCGATAGCTTTTTATTCTCCAAAACTGAGAACTTCCGAAAGTAAGTATGCAGTAATAGACAAGGAAGGGCTAGCTATTGTTAATTCACTAGTGCATTTTAAGTTCATAATATACGGTTATCCCGTTAAGGTTCTTACTGATCATAAACCACTAACCGACTTCTTTAAAGGCTTCAACCACAGCCCCAAACGAACTCGGTGGCATTTGATCATTCAAGACTTTGGCGCGAGAATCTGGTATTTACCTGGGAAAGCAAATATCATTGCTGATGCATTATCACGCAACCCCGTGTCATCTTGTACGGAGCCTTTAGCTGAATTAATAGATATATCAACATCCATGCCTATTGTTAAAACGATATCTGAACAAGAAGATTTGGGCTGGAGTGCTGAATTATTACAGACAGCAAACAAAAGATCAGAAATTAGAAAAAATTTTAAATGCTTTGGAAGGAAATCATAAGGAAAAGGGATATATAAAGTATAAGCAGCAGAATTATATAATCAAAGACAATATTCTGTGTAGGACCATGACAAGGAAAACCCGCAATACACCACATGTAACTAACGACCAGGTAGTGGTACCAATCTCACTTATTTCCACTGTCCTGAATTGGTTGCATGAAAATCCATTGCATGGACACCCGGGGTTCTTATTAATGTCACAGAAAGCCAAACCATTGTTTCATTGGCATACGATGCTTACAGATATTAAAAAAAACACATAGCTAATTGTCGCACATGTCAGGAAAACAAAGGGCATACGAAAACACCTGTCAGCCTAGAGGCTTATCCCGTGCCCAATCAACCCTTTGAAAGAATACATTTAGATTTGTTAACAGGATTTTACGAGTCAGACAGAGGAAATAAGCACCTCTTAGTAATTGTAGATGCTTTAACTCGATATACAGAACTAATAGCGCTTAAAACTAAAACTGCAATTGAATGCGCTAGGAAGTTTTACGAGTATTACATTTGTAAACATGGAATTCCACACATGATAATCTCAGACTCGAGTGGAGAATTTAATAATCACTTTCTTACCTCATTGTGTGAATTCCTTAGCATAAAGGAAATAAATCCCATGATATATCACCCAGAGTCGAATGGGCTAGTGGAAAGAGCAAATAGGAAGGTTTTAAATATACTAGGAGTAACACTAGGGGGATCAGACCCCAACTGGGATATTGCAATACCTGCGGTACTGAGTACTCTGAATCATTCATATCATATATCAATTGAAATGTCACCGCATGAAGCATTGTATGGTACCCCAGTTAGAACGCCTTTCCATGTATTAACACATACAGCTAATCTATCAAATCCTTTAAAAGAATGTATGAATGCAAGCAAAAGTCGTTTTGATATCCTTCGAAAGAATTTAGAAGAATCACAAATCATAATGAAAAGGAATCATGATAAAATACCGAAGCCAGCTAAAACATATACCGTGGGTGATAATGTATACACACAGGTAAATGTACGTAAAGGACTCAATTATAAACTAACACCTAAGTTTGAAGGCCCATTTAACATTTTGGAAACATTAACGGCCAATAGGTTTAGAGTTCAAAACGTATCCCAACCCACTGATGAGAGAATCATACCATTGGCTCACATAAGAAATTAAAATAAGAGGGAAAGAAGTGAGGGAAAATTTTTTATTTTTTTTCACATTGTATGTTAAAAGTTTTTCTTCTTAATACAGGAGTAATTGCATATTTTTTTCTCGTTACAGGTTTCCAAGATGAATTTTTTGTTGTTGAGAGTGATATTGTTCGCTCAGACATTTTTCTCGTGTGGGATGAGCTCTAAAATTAAAAGTATAGATTTTAAATATGGCACTATAGTTGAAAGACAAGAAGACGTTTTTATTACATCAAGTAACGTAGTTGTTGAAGTGCGAATGCAAGCAATTTTTCTCCCAGAGAATGACGTCACTAGCTTAAAAAGCGCCATTTCAAGGTTTGCTGTCTCATTAAATGGATTGCATAGAAGACATTTTCCTTTTAATACAGAGAGTTCGCTTGCATCGGCACTAAATGTTGCAGAGATGCTATCTGAAGACTTGGAAAATAAGACTTACGAGACAGAATCTTTGGCTCGTGACCTTTTGATGTGGACTGTAGGACACGAAAATCTTGAGAAACGTACCCCTTTATTTTTGCTGCACTAAACATCTTTGGTTCTATTGCAAGTTCAGGTTTAGGAATTTCCAATCGTCTTAAGATTAGTAATCAAAATAAGAAAATTTAGTTCTTGACTCATGAACATAATTTGATTATGTCAGAACTAAGGAATCAGTTAGCTTCAATCAATCAAATTATGAGTTTAGTAAATGAACATTCTAGTAATATCAATCAGATTATGGAAGTACAGGATTTGTTGGCAACGTTAACGTATTATGATTCAAAAATAGATCACATACATAACAGAATTGCACATTTCATTGAGAAATCAAAAGATTATGTGAAGGCTATCACGTTAGCGACTAAAGGTGTACTGTCACCCCATTTGTCGCCAATAAAATACTTAAAGTTAGTTGTGGAGAACAGACGGAAGAAACTAGGTTATATTCCTTTGTTAGACGCACGTAGGTTAGAATTTTATTACAGCCTAATTACAGTAAGCGTTGAAAATAACAGGATTATGATTACAATTCCATTTGATTCTTCCGATGCCTGGCAATCTTACAGGATATCACCATTTCCGACTTTCATGACGAATCACTCAAATCCAGTAATATCCAGTTTGACAGGACACGTATTGATTTCCCCAGACAAGGAAACATATACGGTCATTAAAGATTGAAATCAATTAACTCACTGTTCAGACGCAATGGATAGAAAAATATGTACAGCTGACTCATTTGAATTCCATAAAAACTTATTGGATTCATGTGAGTTAGGTATAGTGCTAGACAGTGCTCTCTCTCATACAAATGAAAATTGTCTGGATAAGCTTCATCCCTTTGACAATAATGAGTTCAATTGCACACTGAACAACGGCTCGTGGATACGGTACGACAAGGCCGGCTTCAATGTATCATGCCCGGACGGATCCAAGTCCTATTCCTAAATCTTCGTTGCAGCAGATGGTTGTATCGTGACATCCCCTAATTCCATGGTGCAAGGAATAAAGACTATCATCAGAGATTGAGCCTACTTCGCAAACTTCACATGGTCAACAACAATTCTATCTTTACCCCTCTCATACAACGACCATGTAGCTAAGCGGTTGATGAAATTGACCGAGATGGACCACCTGTCACCGACTTATGCAGATCTCAAATTTTACTTATTCCTGGCAGCTTTATGCGTTACGGGGATGATGTTTATCGCCGTTAACATCTTTGTTTGGCGTAGGTTAATGTACAATAGTTTGCAGCTTAAACAGAACGTTTTGCCATGTCCAGACAAAACTCCTTATTTAATTCAATTAAAAGCCGTTTGAAAGTGGCCCCTTTATTCGCTCAAAGGAGTAAAAATGTCTTGGAAAAGTGTTGTGTACGAAAAGCAGTTAGTACGCTAGTAATATGTAATCGAATAGACTATAGTACATTTGCATTTTTAAAAAAAACATTTAAAAACATTTAAAAAATAAATAATTTTTTTCGGCATCTAATAAAATATATAAGCAGGAATGTTAAA
>NC_090729.1:22894774-22902274 GCF_036898095.1 Palaemon carinicauda | reverse complement strand
AAGCAAATAAAAGATAGCAATGGTATAGTTCTAGGAGAAGAGAATGAAATTACAAGAAGGTGGGAAACTTATGTTGAAGGACTATTGAATGAGGAGAACCCCAGAACAGTATTTGAAGATGGACTCCCAAACGAGTCAGTTACAATAGGAGTGACTAGTAGATAGGTAGAACAAGCAGTAAAATAGATGAAAAATAATAAAGTTGCAGAACCGGATACTATACGAGTACAAGTAGGGAAGAGTCTTGGAGAGGAAGGCATAGATATCTTGTAGAACCTGAATCTTCAATCAGGAAAAGATGCCAGAGGAAGGGAAAAGAAGCCTAATCATTCCCAGCTATAAGGGGAAGGGAGTCATCCAGGAATGTGGTAACTACAGAGTCATAAAGTTGATAAACCATACAATGAAAATATGGGAGACGATCATTGAGAAGAGACTCAGAAATGAAACAACAATTGGTGAAGAACAATTTGGATTCATGCCCGGAAGAGGGACTGTAGAAGCAATATTTGCTTTGAGGCAGAGGATAGAAAAACATTGGGAGAAACAGAAAGGATTACGCAGGGCTTTATTGACATGGAGAAGGCATACGATCGAGTACCCCGTCAGGAGGTGTGGAGATGTATGAGAGAAAAAGGAGTCCGTGAGAAATACGTAAGGATCACTCAAGATATATATGAGAGGGCAGAAGCAAATGTTAAGAACAGTATAGGCCTAACAGAAAGTTTCCCATTAAATGTAGGACTACATCAGGGGTCTGCAATGAGCCCTTACCTATTGGATCTGGTCATGGATGTAGTAACACAAGGCATTAGAGATCAGTCTCCTTGGTGTATGCTTTTTGCTGATGATGTTATACTGTGTAGCACTAGGTGAGAGGTAGTAGAAGAAAAACTGGAGTGGAGAAGAGAAATGGAAAATAGAGGATTGAAGATCAGCAGGATAAAGACAGAGTATTTGAGATTGAAAAATGGGGAGAAGGGGGAAGTTAGTTTACAAGGAGAGAGATTGAAAAGAGTGGAAAATTTCAGGTATTTAGGCTCAACAGTTGCAGAGGATGGTGATCTGGGGGCAAAAATAGACCACAGAATACAAGCAGGATGGAAAAATTGAAAAAAAAGTGCGTTGCGTACTATGCGACAGGAAAATAGGGGTTAAGTTCAAAGGTGAAGTACACAGGACAGTTGTGAGACCGGAAATGATGTATGGAGCGGAGACGTGGGCAATAAAGAAGACAGAAGAGAAGAAGATGAATGTGACAGAGATGAGAATGTTGAGATGGATGTGTGGGGTGACAAGAAGGGATAAGATACGGAATGAAGTAGTTAGGGGTACCACAGGAGTCAGAAAACTATAAGATAAGATCCAAGAAAGTAGTCTGAGGTAATAATGTCATATCATGAGAAGACATGAACTGTATACTGGGAGGAGGGTGATGAAAATGGAGGTACAGGGAACCAAAGTGAAGGGGAATGGACTGTATCGAGGATGACCTTCAATCAAAGGGATTAACCAGTGATGAAGTGTGGGACAGAGGTAGATGGAAAAAGCTGGTCAGAAACATCGACCCACCATAAAAGTGGGAAAAGATGCAGACAAAGAAGAAGTAGAAGAAGAAGAAGAAGAAGAAGAAGAAGGTATGAAGTTTATAGGATGAGTAAACTTAGTTTCTCACATTGAATTTTGTGGTAGAGTCCAACGTCAGAAAAGGAAATTGTTTTACTCCTTCAAGCAATCACATCCATATATGCTGAACACATCAACATTATGATCTGTTTACGGAATATTCACTCAAATAATGGATAGAAATTATAAATAATAATCATGTTTACGCTTCACATCAGCTAGCGTTTTTTTTCTTACAAATTTATAGCTCTTTGGACATTCGTAAGGAATGACTAACACAATCTTAGTGCTATAGTGCTAGCATAATGATGGCGATGTACTTTGAAAACTCCTTAGCACATTAAGGAAGTCTTGTGGAAACAGCCCTTTCATATTTGCATAATTATTAATATTTCAAAAACCCTTTTTGGACATCCAGTGATAACGATAGGTAAAAATTAGTGAGAAGTTCACGATCAACACGTTGAAACACCTTTCTAATAATAGAATATCTCTTCAACTATCAGTGCAGCATACATCTCAATGAACCGTTGTTTCTAGCTAAGTCTTATTTCAAAGGAAGCAAATCTTTGTCATTCTTTAGTATCGTCTACTCAATATTATTAGATTTTGAATGGCCCAATTAACCTTAATGCTATTGCCAAGAAATTACCTATTTTCCACAAATATCTTTTCTAAATCATCATCATCATCTCCTCCTACGCCTATTGACGAAAAGGGCCTCGGTTTGATTTCCCAAGTCGTCTCTATCTTGAGCTTTTATTTTAATACTTCTCCATTCATCATCATCTACTTCGCGCTGCACTGTTCTGAGCCATATAGGTCTGGTTCTTCTAAGTCTTCTAGTGCCTTGTGGAGCCCAGCTGAATGTTTGGTGAAGTAATCTCTCTTGGGGAGTGACAAGAGCATGCCCAAACCATATGCATCTACCCCTCATCATCATCTCATCCACATATGGCTCTAGAGTTATCTCTCTTATAGTTTCATTTCTAATCCTGTCCTGCCATTGAACTCCCAGTACCCTTCTGGGGCTTTGTTCTCAAATCTTCTAAATCTATTGGAAATTGGTTTCATTGTCATATCATGACACATGTCCATAAGCTAACAATGATGTTACTAAACTGATATATGGTATGATTTTTATATGTAATTACAGGCGATTTGATTCCCAAATTTTACTTAACCTAGCCATTGTCTGATTTTCTTTTTTTCAATATTTCACTAAATTCTAATTCTAAAGACCCTGTATTAGAGATTATAGTTCAGAAATACTTAAATAATTCTACCTCATTAATGGTTTCTCCTTCCAATGATAGTTCATCTTCCATTGACTGCTCCATTCTCATCATCTGTCTTCTATTTATCTTCAGACCAACCTCGTGTGATAAGTCATGCATTCTGGTAAGCAAGCAAATAAAATTATGTGGCGTTCTGCTAACAAAGACAGAGTCATCAGCATACTATAGGTCTGCTAAATTTCTATCACCAATCCAGTCCAATCCTTCTCCAGCATCTCCGACTGTTCTACGCATTACAAAATCCCTGAGGACGATAAACAGCATAGGTGACAGCACATTCCCTTGGAGAACTCCGCTGTTCACTGGAAATTCATTTGATAAGACTTCATTAGCATTAACTTAGCACTTGCTCTGCTCATGAACAAACTTAGTCAATTTTACATATCTAAGAGGAATTCCCTAGTAATGCAGGACTCTCCATGAAAATGGCCGGTGCAGACTATGAAAGGCTTTTTCATAGTCCACAAATGTCATCGAAAGTGGATTTCCATATTCTACGCATTGCTGTACGTGTTCAAAAATGAAAATTTGGTTAGTGCAATTTCTTCCTTTTCTAAATCTTGTTTGTTCATCTCTCAGCTTTTCATCAATCCTTGTATCCAGTCTATTGAAAATATGTATACTATATATTTTCATAACAACTGCCGTAAGTTGTATGCCTTTGTAATTATTGCAATCAGTCCGATATGTTTTCTTTTTTGCCATTTTCACCAACACTTTTAACTCCCCTTCATCAGGTTTTTTCTCTTCATGCCACATTCTACAAGATAATCTTGTGAGTACTATGGGAGTCACTTCATTTTCGACCTGTATCATCTCTGCCGTTATTCCATCGTGTCCACAGGCTTTCCATCTCTTTAGAGTTTTGAGGATAACTTTTACTTCAAATGCACTGAATTCGTTCATGGGCACCCCAAGGTAGTCATCAGCTTCAGGTCTATCAATCAAATTATTTTCTTCATATCTATTCATAACCTCACTAGTGTTCCATCCAATGTGGTCTTTCTTCATATTCTGTTTATATAACAGATCTATCTCTCTTTTTGAGGGGTATATGCTTCTTCTTCTCCGACCTCATAAATATTTTATTATTAATTTTATGACCAATTAATACATCATAAACACTTCCCAACTTAATAGTTTTGTCAGCCTCATCTGCTTTACTATCTAAATATTCTCTCCAGCCATTCGCTGCTTTTCTTTTGACCTCACAATCAATGCTGGAATACTTAGCATGCAATTCTCATTACTTCTTCGAAAACTGTCAACACTCAATTTCTGTTGAAAACCCTAGTATCATTTGATATTCATGGCTTTCTCCTTGTAACTGCATGTCCCAAGACTGCACTACCAACTGTCTGATATATGTTCTTAATATTACACCATTCTTTATTAATTGTCTGCTCTTCGTCTCGTAAAATCTCTAAGACCTCAAATCCATTACTATATTCAATATCAAATGTTTCTCTGTGCTCTTTTCCTAAAAGTTTAATTCCATTACACCTATATATTCTGTCTAACTTTTTGTTGGGTGCTTTCAATTTCAATTTCAGTGTGACAATGAGGAGCTGGTGATCACTACCAATATCCGCACCTCTATAGCTTCTTACATTTCTCAGAGTTCTCTTTCTCTCTTTATTAATGGCAATGTGATCTATTATATTTGTGTAATTGCCACATGGTGAAGTTCATGTATACTTGTGGATGTTCTTGCGTTGAAAACGAGTACCTCCAATGACCATATTGTTTGCTGAACAAAAACTTATAAAATGTGCTCCTTTTTCATTTGTCATTTTGCCATGACTCTCGACACCCATCACATTCTCTATCCCTAAATACTAGTAATATTTTGAGGTATAATGTTTACGTAAAGGCTATCCAAAAAAAAAAAGTATAAGATAGAAAAGGTTGTTTAGATATTCAGTTGTTGGTAACCGTTTTAGTGGTTAATGGATCCTATGGTCTTAACTGGTTACAAAGCATCGCCGTTCTCGATTACGAGGGTGAACAAGAGAACAGTTTGTAGTTCAAGTCGAGTAAGATACATTTCCTTGAAAGTTATCTTTCTCACACAAATGATGAGAAGATCAGTATGTACCAAGTTTTCTTTCTAAACCAAGTATCGAATTCTCCTTAAAGAAGGAAAGATGTCTTCACTAAGGAAGTCTGAGTCATTGGACAAATTGTTGCGAAGCTTTGAGAATTTTTTCGCTATTCTCCATGGCAACAACTTCCTTAATTACCGGAAACTTGTTCGAAACATGTTCGTCTCTGACCATTAACTGAACTAAGGAGGACAAAAAATGTCACCTCTGATTTCCTTTGAGACGTTGAACTGTCACAATGATTCGTTTAATTGGTCTAACATTAGCAGATACACTGCACCTTCGACATTACTCTTCATCTCTAATGTTCTTTTAACTATCAACAATTATGAATTATAAAATGTGATTTTAGCATTTTTCAGCGTTTTTTTTTTTCCTTCTAAATTTTATGTTTACCGCAGGTAATCTAATTCTAAATTAAAAAGTTTCATTTTAGGAACCTTTTTATTCGTAAATTCTTGTAACATTCCAATATAGCCCATGGATTTGTCTGAATATATAATTATAATTTTTGGGATAAAAGCTCTAGATTAAGGATACTAAGAAGCAGGCAAATTATATAACTATAATATTATAATTTTAAAGCTAATAAGATATCAATAATTTTTGTTATCAAAATCAATATGGAAATTATGGCTAATTTCAGAAGAAAACACACTAACCGATTCTATATCTGAAATTGATATATCTTCTAAAATCAAATCGAATGATCAACTGATAGAGTAATTTTATCAAATAGTGTTTCATCAGTAATTGGGAAATTTTATGCAAAAATATTTGATTTATTCATAGATTCCTCCACAATGTATGGAGAAGAATAATGTTTTTAATTCATATCAATTTAAATTACACTAAGGGTCGGCTCTGAGCCCATTTATCTTTAACATAGTGATGGACGTTATGATAGAAGAGGTAAGGGAGGCAGTATCATGGAACATATTGTATGCAGATGATATTGTTCTGTGCGCAGAGAGCAGGGAAGATCTGGAAATGAAATTGGAAAGATGGAGGCAAGTACTGGAGGACAGAGGAAGGAGAATAAGTAGATCTAAGACAGAATATATGTGTACCACCAGTGAGGGGGATAATAGAGAAAGTATTCATCTTAGGGGAGAAGAGATAAAGAGAGTTGATAAGTTTAAGTATTTGGGATCCTTTGTTAACGCTGGAGGAGGTATGGAAGATGAAGTTAAACATCGGGTACAGGCAGGCTGGAACAACTGGAGAGCAGCCTCAGGAGTTCTTTGTGACAAAAATATACCACAGTGATTTAAAGGAAAATTTCATAAGACAGTGGTAAGACCAGCAATGCTGTATGGAACGGAAACAGCAAGCATGAGGAAGACACAGGAGAAGATGATGGATGTGGCAGAAATGAGAATGCTTAGGTGGATATCTGGGGTGACAGGAGAGGATTGGATGAAAAATTACTACATAAAGGTGTCAACAAAGGGGGTGGAAATATCAAAGAAAGTGCAGGAAGGAAGGCTGAGATGGTATGGGCACCTGATGAGGAGAGATGAGGACTACGTTGGGAGACATACTATAGAGATGAAGGTTCAAGGAAGAAGAAGAGGGAGACTAAGAAAGAGATGGAGGGACTGTGTGAGAGGAGACTTACAGGAGAAGGGGATTGGTGAGGCAGAAGCTCAGAATAGAAAAAGATGGAAACGGCTCATCCGCAACGGCAACCCCAAATAAAAATGGGAACCAACTGGGAAGAAGAAGAAAGATCAATTTAAATTGAAAATTTATTACTAAATTCCATTTAAACTAACTTTCTGTAAAATTAGGTTTTTGATGAATAATTTATATCAATAAAGACCTCCATGAAAACCTTACTTCATCTCGGTCAGAGAGGGATATCACGAAGGAAAACTCTAGGATATTGTCTTTTTGTTTGTGGCATAAAACTTCACTTATCATCATTGAACAAGATCTTGATTTATTAGTCACATAACTCTTGTCCTATATATATCAAACGTATGGACATTATTATCGCCATCAAATCAAGGCCTTGTTGAGTGTTGAGAAGTGAAGTTTTTTCTACAAACAGAAAAATTAATGTACTCTACACTTGGAAATCTTCCTTCGTGATACTCTCTGCGACCTTGACGGAGTAAGGTTATCATGGAGGTCATTATTGATATAAATTACACATCAAGAACCTAATTTTACAGCGAGTTAGTTCATATGAATTCATATGAATTAAAAACATTATTCCTCTACACACATTCTTCATAAAAATTTTCAATTACTGAGGAAACCTAATCAACAATGCAAATTGCAGGAGAATTTCTATTTTTTACGAACTGTAAAAAATTTTTTCAATAGAGAAAAACAATGTAAAAAGAAAAGTTAAAAACAAGAATAAAAACTATAATAAGCCAAATCAGTTTCCTGTATATACGATAAGATGGAATACTCACATGAATAACGTTGCTAATTGAATTTTATTTGAATTTTATTAT
>NC_090729.1:22882274-22889774 GCF_036898095.1 Palaemon carinicauda | reverse complement strand
ATATAAATATATATATATATATATTTTTGGGCTCAAGCCATGTCGTCCTGATGGAAGTTCCTATAGGGTAGCTTCCTAGGGTATATTACAACTACGGCGATATTCCCAGAGAATTTACCTTAAGGTACCAGAATTCTAAACTCCTGGAGCGAGTATCCCTCGTGAAAGGGATATCGCGACATATCAGAGGACGTATTCTAGACACGTCACATGGCAATCTACGACCTGAATAGAGATTCGTCTCGTAGGAGGGAGATTGACGAGATACGAATTCGGGAAAGAAAAAGGGGAGCCGCTCCCAAGGCATCCCTATCCCCCGATTCGTATGCGTGCCTGGCGCCAATCCTGGCGCCATCTGTATTCCTTTTTGCGTAGCTTAACAACTCGGTGTTTTTTCCTGTTTTTCTCGCAAATCTTGGATTTATTCAACTTTTCATGGCTTCTTCGTCTTCGTTGACCTCGGATAAGTTGAGTATAGTGTCTGTTATGTATAAATGTAGGCTCTTGGTAAAATTTTGAGTGATTAATAGGATTAATCTTTGATACAAGAGCCGTAGCCTACCAGAGGTGTCCTGGACACTGTCACTCGCTAGGTATAAATTAGTTAGTCAGAGTGACATTCCTGGTTGTTTTGCTTAATAAAATTTAGCTATTTAGCTTTACATAGGATTTCCTTTCGTGCTTAGTATTATTTGGCGAAGTATTCGCCATTCTGGCCTACGCTAGGCCATGTAGCCTAGTCGTTTGGTCCTAGTACTTAATGCATGATTATGGTTTTTCCGAGTGTAATTAAAATTTTATTGAAGCTTTAGGCTATATTTTATACATTTAGACTGTGTGGAATATTTCCAAGATTGTATACGTGAGAGTTTCGGTGAATTAGGTAATCGATTCTCTTGGTGCCTAGGCTAATTGCTTATGGAGCCTTAGTATACTTTATCATACTCCCCGGTTGCTTTCTTTTCTTCGGAGAAGGTATGCAATCCCTTTCCCTCTGTTTAAGCCTTGGGCTTATCCCTAAGTGGTTTTTTCCGAATTTATTTTCGATAAAACTATACTAGGGTGTTACTGTACCTTCCTGTTCCTGCTGAGTCTGGTTCAAAGAGGGACAGAACAACAGAGTTTTTAGTCTGAGTCCGTGTTGTTTGGCTTGGGGCAGAGTCTCCCTCGCTGACCTAACACTTACAAAGGGAGCTGAGCTCCCTTAGGTCACTGTCGAAGGTTTCTGTAGTTATGATTCCTTCTTGTGTGATCGACCAGACTAAGTCCTGTTGCTGTTCTCGGGGAGGATAATCTTCCCTTGGGAGTTGCAACGCCTTCCTTGCTTTGGTGCTCTGGAAGCTGGCAGGTATTATACTACTGCGCTGGCCCTTTCCCTTAGATCTCCCTTAGGCTAAGACAGAGTTCTTGGCTGCGGGTGATCTGTCACTAAAGCAAGGTTGGCAGGACCCTCTTGTCCCTTCCCCCTCTATCTCCGTAATGGCCTAGCCATTACTGTACTGTACCTTGCCGGCCGGCAGAGCTGGCCGGCAGGGGTATTACTGTACCATATGTCATTCTACTTCTGGACCTAGTATAGGTTGGGATATGGATTGACTAAGCCCATTGCCGGCCGGCAGAGACGCTGGACGGCAAGGGTCTTATGTTTTCGAGTGCTGCCCGGACCTCTCTTGGTCCCTCATCCATGCCTGCCGGCAGAGCCGGACGGCATTGGTCAAGGAAGCCTGAATTAAGTTTCTCCCCTTCCTTATATGCACTCTTTCGGTTGCCGGGCTTGGGGGGTTGTGTACACTCTTATCCCGGCATCCATTCTATTTTCTTCTAGTGCTGTACCTGTCCCGGCAGCCGGCCTATGAGGCCGGCTGCCGGCCTGTGAGGCCGGCAGCCGGGCAGGGGTAGTCTTCTGGTTCTTTTGCTGCCGGCTGGCATCGGTCTTGTACCTTTGCCGGCCGGCTTACGTCAGTCCTTGTCTGCCGGTCACCAAGAGTGTGGCCGGCAGCTGGGTACTACCTTGTGTAGTTGCTGGCCGGCAATCATTGCCGGCCAACACTGGCTGTTACTGGCCGGCAGCTGCTGCCGCCGGCACAGGCATTTGAACCAGAGGGCTGCCGCCCTATAGCTGTTAAGTAGTATACTTTAAAGCTAATTGTGGTGTGTGCCGGCCGGCAAAGGCAGGCCGGCACACATCCTCCTATACTGTACTAGTATTCTTCTGTATAGCATATACAGTAAGAAGAAAACTATAGTAAAAGTTTAGGTACAGCACTGTATCTTCTAACACTATTGTGTTTTCTTACACAGCCCTTTGCTGTTGCCCTCAGACAGGAAGCAGAGTTCTTCCCCGTCTATTATCCAGGATTTTTAAAAATCATTGCCTAGGTGTGAGCTCCACCTGTTTCCTCTGGAAACCTTGCATTGGTTACTCTAGTAGAGATAAACCATTTTTGATTTTATTATCCGGAAGGCTGCAACAATGGGTTGTGAGGGAAACACAAGTGTGTGTCTTTCATTTATGAATTGTTATGCTATAATATGCATATCCAGTGATACATAGTTCACTTGATACTCATGGAAATTTCTTCTCTTTACAGGAGGACCCTCCGAAGTGCGGAAATGTTTTCTGCAATGTCCGCAGCAAAAACCTCTGCGGACATGAGTGTTGTAGGAGACACGCAGCATGCGCTGTCTCCAAGGATGATCTCCAGTATTGGGACCCTCAGGTATGTACTGTATGCACTAACCTGATTACTGAGGCTTTTGATTCCCCTAGAACGGCGGAATCAAGGGATATAGCTAGGGAAAAGCTTCGTACTTGGGTAAGGGGCTTCAAGAAGAACACCTCTGGCCCTTATCTTCCAAGTGAGAAGATGAGGGCGTATCTTTTTCCCCAGGCATCAGCTGAGGCAGTGATTCCCCAGCCTCAAGAGGAGATCCTTCAAGATCAAGTCCAGGTGGACGAGGAAGTCGCAGATGCGATGCAAGACATCCAGTTGTGTGACAGGATGTCTGACCTGGACGATCGTTTGGAAGAAGACCTCCTGGCAGAAGGTCAGGATCAAGTCCAAACCCCGGATGTCGTAGAGGATGAGGTCGACGAGGTGTCGGCTACTCCGGTTCAGATGCCGGAGCCTATCCCCTAAACATCGGCTGGCCTCCCAGTAGAACTGGGACAGGCCCTCTCTTCGATTGTTGGAATGATCCAACAAATGCAGAAGGAGAATCAGGAGAAGGCGGCTGCAATGGAACTGCGTATGCAGTCCCTGGCAGAATCACATGGGCCCCGGAAAAGGCTCAATGTGAAAGACCTTCCCATATGCTCAGATGCTAACCCATGGAGGTATGCTGAGCACATGCCGATGACGACTGGAAAGATCGTCATTTCGGATAAGCTGGGTTCAGTTCCCCTAGAGGAGGTAGAATTCTGGCCCAGCAAGGCATCATATCCGGACTGCTATGTCCGGCTGAGAAAAGAACCAGCTTCAAGGGAGGAGACAGAGCCGAAGGAGGTCATTGTTATGGACCACGCTAAGGCTCAAGCCCTACTTTCATCCTCGATGAAAGAGAGGGGCTTCTCGAATTAGAAGGTAGCTGCATTGAGCAAGAAGCTCCCTTCGTTTGTGTCCTCTCCTGATAGAGCCTTCCCCTTTTTACAGAAAGGGTTTACGGCTGTCCTAAAGGCAGTCGAGGCCGGCAAGCCTTGCCCCTCCCTGGAGGAGTGTAAACCCTTGTCGCTGGCTCTACCTATGGACCACAAAGACTGGAAGGATGTCCATCTAACATTCTCAGTGGGAAAGTTGGAGGCTGATATTGCCGGACGGCAATTCGGCGAGGACCTCCCCAAGCTGTCCGAATCTCTTTTACGAAGAGAGTTCGAGACAAAAGAAAGACTGGCTGCCTCAATGTCTCATCAGACTACTCTCGAGACGATGGCAAGTGACCCCAAGGTCCATGAAATGTTCATGGTAGTGGCTAAGTCTCACTTAGCCACAGTGACGAAGGACCTTTATAACTTCGTCAAGGCAAGGAGAGCTTGCAGGGAGTTCGTGTTCACCGGGGCTTCGGTGAGACACGAGCCAAGGAAGTTAATCTCCTCCAACATTTGGGGAAAAGACCTTTTCCCTACCGATGTGGTCAAAGAGGTTGTTGATAAGGCCGCCGTGGAGAATAGAAATCTTCTCCAGAAGTGGGGCCTGGCTATCAAAAGAAAATCTTCCCCGGATGAGGGTCCTCAACCAAAGAGGAAGAATATGAAGACTAGGCTACCATCTCGGCCAGCCAAGCCTTATAGACAGCAACAGCAACTGCAATTGCCTTTGCCTCCAGTGCCCCAGTTGGTGGCACAAACCCCGACTGCCTTTCAGTGGGTACCCCAGGCGGTGCCAGGTCAGTCAACCACATTCGCCCCAACGTTCGAAGGACAGTCTTCTTCCTTTCGTGCAAAACCTAGAGGAGCAGCCAGAGGCTCGTCTAGGCGCCCCTCAAGGGGAAGGGGATTCAGAGGTGGTCGTGGTCAGGGAGGCAAGACCTCAGGACGGCAGTCCAAGTGAAATGATACCGGTAGGAGGGAGACTGATGAAATTTTGGGATCGCTGGACCTTCGATCCCTGGGCCCAAAGCCTACTCAAGAATGGACTGGGTTGGAGCTGGTACAGCACTCCACCCCCATGCCTTCGGTTTTTCCAACACTCCACCCCCATTTTGGAGGAGTACGTTCAAGAACTGTTGGAGAAAAATGTGATCCGAAAGGTGAAGTCCATCAAATTCCAAGGGAGGCTGTTTTGTGTTCCCAAGAAAGACTCGGAAAAGCTCAGAGTCATTCTGGACTTGTCACCACTCAACAAGTTCATAGTGAATTGCAAATTCAAGATGCTAACACTGCAACACATAAGGACCTTACTGCCCAAGAGGGCATACTCAGTCTCTATAGACTTGTCAGACGCCTATTGGCACATTCCAATCAGCCGTCGACTCTCCCCCTACCTAGGGTTCAGGCTACAACGAAAACTGTACGCCTTCAGAGCCATGCCATTCGGGCTAAACATAGCCCCAAGGATTTTCACGAAGCTTGCGAGCGCAGCTCTCAAACAATTACGCCTAAAGGGAATTCAGGTAGTAGCCTACCTGGACGACTGGCTGGTGTGGGCAGCATCCGAGACCGAATGCTTGCAAGCTTCCAGTCAGGTGATCCAGTTCCTAGAGTACCTAGGCTTCAAGATCAACAAGAAAAAGTCTCGACTTTCTCCATCCCAAAAGTTCCAGTGGCTGGGAATCCACTGGGACCTTTTGTCACACAGTTTCTCCATCCCAATGAAGAAAAGGAAGGAGATAGCGGGCTCTGTCAAGAGACTTCTAGATTCCAAAAGGATATCAAGACGCGAACAGGAGAGGGTACTAGGCTCTCTCCAGTTTGCTTCAGTGACAGACCCAGTGCTAAGAGCACAGCTAAAGGATGCAACCGGAGTTTGGAGAAGGTATGCATCAAACGCGCGAAGAGACCTGAGAAGACCAGTGCCGCCTCGGCTACGTACTCTTCTCAGACCTTGGTCCCAAGCCAGACATCTAAAGAAGTCTGTTCTTCTTCAGCCACCTCCCCCGTCGTTGACGATTCACTCAGACGCCTCAAAGGAGGGATGGGGAGGTCACTCTCATCGGAAAAAAGTCCAGGGGACTTGGTCCAAGCTATTCAGGACCTTTCATATAAACTTTCTAGAAGCTATGGCAGTGCTCCTTACCTTAAAGAAAGTCTCCCCGCGTCACTCGATCCACATAAGATTGGTGACAGACAGCGAGGTGGTTGTGAGATGCTTGAATCGACAAGGGTCGAGGTCACCACCTCTCAACCAAGTGATGTTAGCCATTTTCCGATTGGCGGAAAAGAAGAAGTGGTACCTGTCGGCAGTTCACCTTCAAGGAGTCCGCAATGTGACAGCGGACGCTCTATCCAGGTTCACACCGATAGAGTCGGAATGGTCCTTAGACGCAGGATCATTTTCCTTCATTCTGAATCAAGTCCCAGAACTGCAAATAGACCTCTTTGCGACGAAAGACAACAAGAAGTTGCCCCTGTACGTGTCCCCGTACGAGGACCCCTTAGCGGAAGCAGTGGACGCAATGTCCCTCGACTGGAACAGATGGTCCAGGATTTATCTGTTCCCTCCTCACAACCTTCTGTTGAGGGTCCTCAACAAACTGAGATCCTTCAAGGGGGTAGCGGCAATAGTGGCCCACAAGTGGGCGAACAGCATGTGGCTCCCCTTGGCGTTGGAACTACAGATGAAGTTCGTGCCGCTACCACATCCAGTTCTGACCCAGCGAGTCCAGAAGTCGACTGTCTGCGCTTCATTACAGAAAACCCAGACCCTGCAGCTCATGATTTTCTCGCCCTAGCGGTGAGAAAGCGCTTCGGGATTTCGAAAGCCAGCATAGACTTCCTAGAGGAATACAAGTGCAAATCGACTAGAAGGCAATATGAGTCATCTTGGAGAAAATGGGTGGCCTTTGTAAAGGCAAAGAATCCGCAGGAGATCTCAACAGATTTCTGCTTATCTTTCTTCATCCATCTCCATGGCCAAGGATTGGCAGCTAACACGATTTCAGTGTGTAAATCGGCTTTGATGAGACCCATTTTATTTGCCTTCCAGATCGACCTAGGTAACGAGATCTTTAATAAAGTTCCGAAAGCCTGCGCTAGGCTCAGACCTTCAGCACCTCCAAAGCCCATCTCATGGTCTTTAGACAAAGTTCTTCATTTCGCCTCCTTGTTGAGCAATGAAGAATGTGCGTTAAAGGATTTGACGCAAAAAGTTATTTTCCTATTTGCACTCGCGTCCGGGGCCAGGGTTAGTGAGATCGTAGCCCTCTCGAGAGAGGCAGGTCGTGTTCAGTTCCTGGATGGGGGGGAGCTGAACCTGTTTCCGGATCCTACGTTTCTCGCCAAGAATGAGTTACCCACCAACAGGTGGGGTCCCTGGAGAATCTGTCCTCTGAAAGAAGATGCATCTCTATGTCCAGTAGAATGCCTAAAGGTCTATCTTCGTAGAACTTCAGACTTCAAGGGTAGTCAACTATTCAGGGGAGAAACATCAGGCTCAAATTTATCTCTGAATCAACTCAGAGCGAAAATGACATATTTTATTCGCAGAGCGGATCCTGACAGTACACCCGCAGGTCACGATCCGAGGAAAGTTGCCTCATCCCTAAATTTCTTTAATTGTATGGATTTTGAACATCTCCGTTCATACACGGGCTGGAAGTCTTCCAGGGTGTTCTTTCGCCACTATGCGAAGCAAGTAGAGGAACTTAAGAGATCTGTGGTAGCAGTGGGTCGTGTAGTTAACCCTACTGTTTAACTCTGCGAGGAACAGTGGTCTTAATTGGGACGATTAAGCCCAGGGTGAGTGTGTAGGTACATACTGTACTACAAACTAAATGAGGGCACCAAGTGCCCATATAGACTGTTCCTTCCTTCAAAGGTGAACCTTGCATAAGTTCAGACATGTG
>NC_090729.1:22864774-22877274 GCF_036898095.1 Palaemon carinicauda | reverse complement strand
TGGCAAGTATCATTTAAAAAAATATATATATGAATGTAGGTCATGTAAAACTCATCAAACTCTGTGAAAATCATTTTGATATCTATGAAACTCTGGGATTAGTTTGCTCCTCATCGCTGATTTTTTAGCTAAAAGTCGTCACTTAAAAACAAAAGGGCCCGCCAGGGCATGCCTATAGCAGGTATGAACAGGAAAATTGGAAGATATAAAGCTTTTATATATTTAAATATCCCTCGAAATTTCATTTGAATATAATTATTGGTAGAGGAGTTATTGACTACGACGCCGATAATATCGGCTGTTCCCCCTCCACCCTCGCTCCGAAATCTATGGTAAGGAAATGACTGGGCATCGGGTAGGGTGAGATATCTTTAAAAAAATTTGCATTTCATATAATGTTACTTATTTCGTTCGCGACAAATAACAATAATAATAATAATAATAATAATAATAATAATAATAATAATAATAATAATAATAATAATAATAATTGTGAGAATAGTAACTGATAATAATAATTTTGAAGATAACCTATGATAACAATAGTGATATTCTATCTAAATCTACAGACATCTTAACCTTGACCTTTTGAGTTACGTCCAAAGCAAATTCAGATGAACAGGGAATGAAACACAATCCACAAATCGACCTAATTACAAATCCAATTTGAATCATTTACCATTTATCAGTAATAAATATTAATAGTTTTCAGATAGATAAAGATATTGAGAAATGAGGAATTCAGAAATTATTATTCAATTAAAAACCTAAAAACTGTTTAATGACATCATAATTTACATCTTTTTAATTTAATGTATGTTTTCCTTTATGGTTGCATATGAACTCGTGAAGACAGCACATTCTGTTGGCATTTTTGCGAACTATATATTCCCTATTTTATTACGTAGTAAATCTTGATGCTTCATTATTTAGTTACCCTTTACTTAAGGTCAAAGTTTAGATAAGAGAAATTGTTTATAGTGTTTCTAGGGAACAAAGCAATAAATGATGATGAGAGGGATATCCATACAATGAAGACCACAGTGCTTAGCTGATACATGTTGCAGGCATCCTCTCTGTTATTGACATCCTAAAAATCGAAACAACATTATTTAAACGACATTCTCACATGGAGCGAACCCCTTGGATACAAAAAAAGCAAACATTCATTATAAACAAACTCAATGTAAAGAACAGATGAGAATTTACATCGGAAAAGCTATATATAAAAAAAGAACTAGAATATAAAACAAAGAAAACCCCTGCATATGAAAGTGTGAAGACAGCCCACCCTGCCGGTATTCTTGCGAAATATATATTCATTGTTTTACTTCGTAGTAAATCTCGATTCTTCATCTTTCAGTTACCCTTTACTTAAGGTCAAAGTTCAGATAAGATAAATGGTGTGTTTTTGAAGTACAAAGCAATAAATGATAAGAGAGGAATATCCATACAATAAGTAACACAGTGTTTAGCTGTTAGACGTTGCGGGCATCATCTCTATTATTGGCATCTTAAACATCTAAACAACTTTTTAAAAAGACATTTCTCTAATTGAAGGAACTCAATGGACACACAAAACATACTTTAATTTTGAATATATTCAATGAAAAGAACAGATGAGAATTAATATGGGAAAAATGTAGATCAGAAAAACTAGAATATAAAAGAAAGGAAAACTTCTATGGTCAAATCCAAGAATGTTACACAATATTTCAGAAAAAAAAATGTATTAAGGGGAGAGAAAGTGATAGCAGTTACGGCTGGAAACGATGCATTGAACTTAACCCCGATGCAGATGCAATCAAATCCATGATGAAATTCACTGGGCTTTTGGCTTCTCATAATTAATTTCACCGAGGATTTTAGTGTTTATATCTTGATTAGCAATGGATTCAGGGTGCCTCTCCATTTACGGAACCAATAACTGTAATAGACTCCAATAATTGCAAATTAAATTGAATTGGGAACGTAAACTCCAGCAACTTCTGACTACAATCCATTTAAGACGTTATTACATGAAACTGAAGTATGAAATGTTAGAAATTTCATGATGTGATATTATCATTTTAATATCTAGAATTTTGAAGAGAGAGAGAGAGAGAGAGAGAGAGAGAGAGAGAGAGAGAGAGAGAGAGAGAGAGAGAGAGAGAGAGAGAGAGAGAGAGAGAGAGAGCTGATACGGTAACCTAGCGTCGGTACAGCTGATTATTTATTCCAAGGAAAAACATCCGTATGTATTAAAAGATCAGCTTCGTTTCAGATACTAATTCAAAGCTATAAAACTCCTAATAACAGAAATTCAAAGTTGTGTTAGGACATTGTTTTTGATTAACGGAAATGTCTTCTTAGCCATTTTCTTACATATCAGTCGAACCTGCTGAAAAGTTATTGAGCCCAGCAGAAAAAAACGTTCATCTTCTTACTTCTAGTTTTTTTTTTTTTTCTGGAAAAGGTTCTTCCCCTGAAAGACTTTCAGTCAAGCTTCTTACACACAAGTCGAGAAATGGTCACTAACAGAAATAGGATATGAAGAAAGGTCCTTTAGGGAGAGTCTTCGCATCGGGATCATCATCTTTATCACTCAGATAAAGGTGATCTAAACCTTCAAAGATGCTATCAAAGAGAGAGAGAGAGAGAGAGAGAGAGAGAGAGAGAGAGAGAGAGAGAGAGAGAGAGATTCGTTTCCCAAAACAATTGGCAGTTCCAGATGTAAATTAAACTGTACAATAGTGAGAAAGAAAACAATCCTTTAAAACGATTACATGAGCAATACTGGGAGAGTGAGATAACACTTAAAACAAATCGTTTTAAAACGGAAAACAGCTTATTTGAAAACTCCATATCAATCTTTATTGCAAAACTAGAATCAGGAATGGTAATATTCTTGGAACAATGTTTCTTTTAGTAGAATACAGAAAGTACATGAAAGAAAAGTAAATCAATTAAAGGAATGTGAAAGATGAAAAAAAGATAAGGAATATGATTTTTCAAATTGCTATTTTGTGTGATAGTTTTGAGTCACATAAACTCACAGATAAAATTATCATCGTTACCTTTTCTATTGCTGATTGTAGATCTTCTAATATGAGTGAACTTCGTTTTAAAAAATCGGATTTTGTGGTGGAATTCGATCTGGAAAAGAGAAAATTTTGCTGTTTTTCCTGGAAAACACATCCATGTATGCTGCATACGATAGTATTACTGTAGAATCGTTCAGGGAATTTCCACTTGACCAGGAATAGGAGGATGTAAACCAATATGGTTTAGGTTTTACCTTTCAGCAGTTTTTCCTTTGCTGATGTATCTAGGGATATAGTTCTTCATGTAGAATGAATAATCTATACTTAGTTCATTCTTAGGGGCCAGCATTATGGTGTCAATCTGTTTTTAAGATTTATTAGCACACTAACTTATATAAAGCTCATAGGATAACACCCCTCATCCTTTGTGTCTTGTGTTTGTTTCTTTAAATATTAATCTTACTTTCTATTGCTTACCTGGATTATTATGTTTGGGATGGCCTTGTGTGATAACAAGGGGTCCAAATAAGCAGATGGTCCTATGCATTCAAATGTTTCGAAACTTCAGTCCAATTCTTACTCAGAAGCACGGATGGCATTTTAATGTGTAATAGATGAGAGGAAGCGAATTTATTTTTTCCCACTTCGGTATTTTGTACAAAATAACGTTGATATCAGAATGACTTAATTAAACTAGCAATTATGTCTTTAGGAATAAGTTATGCTGCTCTAATCTTGAATTTGAATAATAGATATTATAAGCTGCGTGGTTTATGCAACAGATGATTAAAGCGAGTATAAAATGCGGTGAGCTGTTAAGCTATAATTAAACCCAATTTCCTCCGACCTACGTCATATTTGCGGGTAACGGATCGTATGTAACTAACGCACATAAACAATCACCGATCTTAATTACACTGAGTAAATTATGGATGAATTATTAGATGAAGATGATAGTTTTTCTATATTAATGATATTAAGAGTCATTTCTTTGAAATTTAATTTAGCTCACAGATGAAGAAATCTCAATTTCCTTCTTCAGAATAAAGTGTCGAGTTCTTTCTTGAAAAGGGAAGATGCTGGAGGCTTCCATTTCATGACCTGGTTTCACTCTGAAAGTGTTCCTTTATCATTGCCAGACACTTGTTCAACCCACATTCGTCTCTGGCTATCGACGGTAATTAAGACCAAAGAAAATCGCCTTGGATTTCATTCAATCCGCACAACTCTCGTAATGTCTCTTGTGATGACTACTATAGTTAGTGGACACTAAGTACACATTAGGTATTATTCTTTATCTTTATATTCCTGATTTATACTTAGTTAGTTATTCCAACCATAATATTGATGATATACACTTTACGGGGTAAGCAACTGTAGCTCATAAAGTCATCTACCCAGGGCTGGAGATTACCGTTTCATTACTTCTCTACAAAGTTGAATAATGTCTTTCAAAGCAATAAAGAATTCTATGAAGGTTTAATAAATAATACATGACTAATCAGTTTCAAACACACGCGCACACACACACACACACACACACACACACACACATATATATATATATATATATATATATATATATATATATATATATATATATATATATATATATATATATATACATATATATACATATATATATATATATATATATATATATGCATATATATATATATATATATATATATATATTATATATATATATATATATATATATATATATATATATATATATATATATATATATTATATTGAAGCAACTTACTCTTAACATTACTGATTCAAGTTTTATATGAATCAGAAATAATTCTACAATGGAACGATTCATTAAACTAATGTTACTTCTTGCAATATTAGCCAAACGTCCAAAAATAAGAATTTTCCTTTGGTATATAATTCACTTTACACTGACGGAGATAAATTCTTATTTTAGATTCTGTTTCTATTAGACAGATGTAACCTTGATAGACCAGGAAAACATTTTGTTTATGAAACGATAAAGTAAGACTATGACATTCTCAATTCATTTCTTAAATTACCTATTAAGCCTAAAACCTTCCAAACATATTGATGTAGATAAAGTCATGAAGTACCATTTAGGTAAATCTAACCAATAAGATACCTCCATTATTCGGAATTAATGATTTGTTCAAAAATTTCCTGAATAAATTTCTCTGGTATATTACTACGTTATTCGGCAAATTTCTATGAAGCATGTTCAAGTCAGGGATATTTATTTTTACAGTTACAATATGAACTTTACAATTTTTCAGAAAGTGTCTGATCGCTGGGTGATAAATATTTTCAATTATAAAGCACTTGCTGCCCGGGGATGATATTTATACACCAATTTAGAATATTAGTTGTACTTATAATTTGAGTCTGATTTGTTCCTATACTTTACCTCTTGATAAAAGTGATTGGTGCTCCATGATTCATCCTTACCTGGCTTGTCTGTATCCGATCTGAATCATCAAATTTTAGTAGTTAACAAGTCATTTGAATAAGAATTTACTATAAAAAGGGAACTTACAAAATAGGAAATGAGGTTTTACAGGCTAAACTATATCATACTTATCATTTGTATTTTCTGAAAAGCTAAGTCCAGTGTACATCATGTACTTTGGATTGTTATAACCTTCTGGTATGTATATCCAGCCATTATGTTTTTTTCTAATTTTGCCTGCATTTATCGCACGCAATTCCTTATTTTGCAACGAATAACGTATATTTCCACCCTCTAGCAATACCTCAATGTCAGAAGAATAACAATTCATTATGAGCTAAACGCCTGGTAATGCAATGACATATTGCAATAAAGCTTGAATCCTTTCCACCTTTTAACTACAGAGAATGAAATGTCTTACATTGGCATATAACTAATTATTCCATTTCATCTGTCTGCCTAATCTGTTGAAGTATCGTGTGTACATTTGTAGTTCTTCTATAACGCTGCCACAAACTTACTGAAAATCCTCAATTATTTACAGTAAACTTCCTTCTCACTTAAATTCTTAAGCAATTGGACGATTTTTTTTTTTTTTTTTTTGGCTTGGAGGAAATTCTTTTCACTTGAGTATGGTAAATACTTTTGAATTTAGTTGGGATTGATTTATTATGTCGGTGAGATGTATGACGTCTTGTATCACGACAATTTCTTTTTCTTTCAAATTAATGTCATACTAAGAAAAGTAATTTGAATCTGTCAGAGAACCACATATGTCCATCACATAAAAAAAAAGCCCTATAAGAGTCACAATATTAATGATATTATATGAAACAAAGAGAAATTCGGGCAAATACTAATTTGTTATAATCTATCTTATGTCATTGAACTTATGAAAGTTTTAATTATGATAAAAAGGACAGTTGAAAGAAAGAAAAACTAAAACTTTTGATCGATTAAAAATAGGTACTTACTAATCAAAAATATATTTCCTATGAACAGAGACAAAAAATCTCTTGAATTTATTACTCTTAAGGATGAGGAACTCAGGCAGATGTTAATGTATTCAGGTCTATCTTTTATCATTAAACTTATGAGGGTCTTAATTTTGTATAAACGGCATATGGGAGAAAAAAACTAAATTCAATTGTTTATTGGAAAAAAAATTTCAAATCAGAAAATCATTTTCCGTAAAAATAAAATAGATACACTTTTGAACTTAATCTTTTCATTGATGCTTTGAGTAATTCTTTGACTTCTTTTATTCCATATCGTATCCATTTTTGTTAATGGTCTCCTTTCTCATTATGATGCTCTTTCACCTCTTGACAATCACCCTAACAATCGTCTTGATTAAATTTGGGGTCTTTATTTTTATCTGTTTTATAATTCAACCTATCTCATCATTGCTTATTTCTCAGAAAGGCGAGATTACATTTTATTTACCATTTTTTTTAGAAATTCATTGTCCATTATCTCGTTATTTTATCTTTCTTATTGAATTTAAATATTTTTTTGGAAATATATTTCGACTCAGTTTATTTTCTATTACATTTCATTTATCCAAATCTTTAGTTTCGTTTAATAAAAGAAATATATCCATTTAAAGATTGTTAAAACAAATTTTTCACAGTTTTTGTTCATACATATTTATTGTTCCTTTGCAAATATTGAAAATATATAACACATTTCTGTTTTTGTCAGTCATTACACATCATAGCTAGTTACTTCACGAAATCATACACAATAATCTTTTTTGGGGGAATTGGCTAATAATTATCATGTTTTTCATACTCCAATCTATAATGAATGTTTTCTATCTTAAGAATCTGTATTATGTATTTATTTTCAAGACTATCATTCTGAAGTTGGAACTTTTTTGTTTCTTATAAGGATGAAGAAAAGGATAAAAAAAAATACCTAACCAAAAAAATGGTTTATTGCTGTTTTATGTATATCTCACTCTTTCTCTCGAGAATTTCCGTTTCCATTTACCTAAGTAATTTCTTGAGACATTCCTAATTTTCTTGATAATTCGCATTCCTCATCATATTTCAAGTACACGTGCAAACAAAGCCATTGCTGATCTTTTTTAAACTAATGTCTCTTGTAGACTTATTTAAAGATGACTCTCTCTCTCTCTCTCTCACTCTCTCTCTCTCTCTCTCTCTCTCTCTCTCTCTCTCTCTCTCTCTCTCTCTCTCTCTCTCTCATGGTTCTGGAAATATGGATATAGAACTTTTCTATGAATTTTTATGGTATTACCCTGTAATACTTGTTCATTATTGAAAATATACTCTTCAGATTTTGCTGTTTATCTACTATCACTGGAGTTATGGTCCGATGAATTATGTCTTGCAATTACTTTATGACTAATGTGCAGTTATAAAACTCAACATTTATTTAGGAAATGTCTACAAGTCTGGCTTGCTTGAGTGTAGATTGCCAGGGCTATACCCCGACACAGGCTCTTGCACCACTGCAGCCCATAGGTGAAGTGTCCAGACTTTAATCTGGACGGAGGCACTTTGACAAGATGCCCGGGTCCCTAAGTCAGTTTAGCTTTTTTTTTGTCTTGGCTCGCCCTTTGAGCTCTCAAAGTCAGTCCAGTTTAAGACCCAAATGAAATGTTTTAGTGGTAGAGAATAGTTAGCAGCAAGGTCCCAGTAAATAGAAGAGACTGGGAGAGGAGAGGACAAACTGAGTAGGAAAGAAAAGAAGCAGTTTTAAGCATAGAATCTTATCCCAGCTCTTGGGTTGGGAGGGGTTTTGGGGGGATTAGATGATTTTGGGGTCAAAGAAAGGGAAAAGATTCTAGAAAGGTGTTTGATGATAGGGAAATTAGGTTTTCTAAGGGAAGGAATTCTATTTTTTTGGTTAAATTCTGGGTAAGTTGGGAAGGAAGAGGTTGAGGAGAGGGTGACGGTGCCGAGGCTGGCGCCAGTTGCTCAACACCAACTTCAGCAAACGGACGAGGCAAGGATGTTACGGTTCTTTTTTTTCTTTTGTCCTCATATTTCAAGTATGCGTGCAAACAAAGCCATTGCTGATCTTTTTTAAACTAATGTCTCTTGGAGATTTATCTAAAGATGATTCTCTCTCTCTCTCTCTCTCTCTCTCTCTCTCTCTCTCTCTCTCTCTCTCTCTCTCTCTCTCTCTCTCGCATTGTTCTGTGAACATGGATATAGGACTTTTCTATGAATTTTTATGGTATTACCTTGTAAGACTTATTTTTTATTGAAAATAAACTTTAGATTTGGCTGTTTATCTACTATCACTGGAGTTATGCTCCGATGAATTATGTCTTTCACTTACTTTATGACTAATGTGCAGTTGTAAAACTCAAAATTTATTTAGGAATTGTCTGCAAGTCTTGCTTGCTTGCGTGTAGATTACCAGGGTTATAACCAGACACAGGCTCTTGCACCACTGCAGCCCACGGGTGAAGTGTCCAGACTTTAATCTGGATGGAGGCCCTTTGACAAGATGCCCTGGTCCCTAAGCCAGTCCAGTTTAAGTCCCAAATGAAATGTTTTAGTGGTAGAGAATAGTTAGCAGCATGTCCCAGTAAATAGAAGAGACTGGGAGAGGAGAGGACAAACTGAGTAGGAAAGAAAAGAAGCAGTTTTAAGCATAGAATCTTATCCCAGCTCTCGGGTTGGGAGGGGTTTTGGGGGGATTAGATGATTTTGGGGTCAAAGAAAGGGAAAAGATTCTAGAAAGGTGTTTGATGATAGGGAAATTAGGTTTTCTAAGGGAAGGAATTCTATTTTTTTGGTTAAATTCTGGGTAAGTTGGGAAGGAAGAGGTTGAGGAGAGGGTGACGGTGCCGAGGCTGGCGCCAGTTGCTCAACACCAACTTCAGCAAACGGACGAGGCAAGGATGTTACGGTTTTTTTTTTTCCTCATATTTCAAGTATGCGTGCAAACAAAGCCATTGCTGATCTTTTTTAAACTAATGTCTCTTGGAGATTTATCTAAAGATGATTTTCTCTCTATCTCTCTCTCTCTCTCTCTCTCTCTCTCTCTCTCTCTCTCTCTCTCTCTCTCTCTCTCTCTCTCTCGCATTGTTCTGTGAACATGGATATAGGACTTTTCTATGAATTTTTATGGTATTACCTTGTAAGACTTATTTTTTATTGAAAATAAACTTTAGATTTGGCTGTTTATCTACTATCACTGGAGTTATGCTCCGATGAATTATGTCTTTCACTTACTTTATGACTAATGTGCAGTTGTAAAACTCAAAATTTATTTAGGAATTGTCTGCAAGTCTTGCTTGCTTGCGTGTAGATTACCAGGGTTATAGCCAGACACAGGCTCTTGCACCACTGCAGCCCACAGGTGAAGTGTCCTGACTTTAATCTGGAAGGAGGCCCTTTGACAAGATGCCTTGGTCCCTAAGCCAGTCCAGTTTAAGTCCCAAATGAAATGTTTTAGTGTTAGAGAATAGTTAGCAGCATGTCCCAGTAAATAGAAGAGACTATGAGAGGAGAGGAAAAACTAAGTAGGAGAGAAAAGAAGCCGTTTTAAGCATATAATTTTATCCCAGCTCTTGGGTTGGGAGGGGTTTTGGGGGATTAGATGATTTTGGGGTCAAGGAAAGGGAAAAGACTCTAGAAAGGAGTTTGAAGATAGGGAAATTAGGTTTTCTAAGGGAAGGAATTCTATTTTTTTGGTTAAATTCTGAGTAAGTTGGGAAGGAAGAGATTGAGGAGAGGGTGACGGTGCCGGGGCTGGTGCCAGTTGCTCAGCACCAACTTCAGCACCTGGACCAGGCAAGGTTGTTACTGATTGCTGAGCTCTCCGATGAGGAGCTCCCTGGATTCTGGTTTGTTGCAGCTGTTTCGACCGTGGATAAGACAGGTTTGGCTGCTGGACATTCTTCAGGGCAGTGATCCTCTGTAGACACTCGAGACACCTCTTGTTCCAGGCGTGGTGGGATCGGGAACGTTTGGGACACCTACGTCAAGTTTCCCGGCTTACTTGTGTGCGACACTGCAGATATGAGTGTTGTGGCATTTACTGCAGACACCAGAGATGTTTGGGCCCCTGCAATCCTTGCGATGGTGGCCAAATAGCTGGCAACGATTACATCACTGGGAATCTCCCATAGTATCTTGTATGGGGAAGGTTCCTAATATGCCGAGATAAAGACAGATGGGATTGGTCCAAGGAAAATAGCAATGATCTTGCTAGACGGTGCATCGTACCTATTCTTAGCCCGTTTAACGTTGGAGATGTTGCTGCAGGAGGTGAGTAAGATGAGGGGCATAATCACTGTATTGTTGGCTATAATAGCCTTGCTAAGCTTCGTGGCTGGATCGAGAAGCGTCAGAGAGGATTCATTCTGCACTAGGTAGCGCTCTTCTGATTTTGGGGGGAAACAATGAGTTCACCTCTGTCGTTTGGCGGGCTGTGATTTTTATGTGGGGCCTGGCTGTTATGGCAGCCACTGCTGCATTGGAAGTGGAGTCTTTTGCCAGGAGTTTGAAGTGTGGGATAGGTTTCTTCTCTTTTCTCTTGGCTGCTGGTTCCGATGGTGTTTGGGTGTTTTGTATGGTGACAGTGGCTTCATGAAGAAGCTCCGTGAGGCCATCAGTACAGTTGCAATCCAGGGAGTGTGTGACTTCCCCGGCTGGCGGGGTTCCAGTGGGTGATTCTTCTATCTCATTGTGCGCGGAGGACTCGAATTCTGAATTTGGACGAAAGTCTGTGGTCTTAGATACCCTCCCAGAAACTGTTGACACTGGAGTAAAAATATGTGGTTGCCTGCATAACTTTCATGGTGGCAAAGGTGGGTTGACTTTGGGTTCCAGGGTTCCATGCTTCTTGTAGTATTTCAGAACAAGTCTGACAGAGGGTTGCAGTCTTTACATTTATATCTGTCGTAGTGGCTGGCCTGCTCTGGGTCTCTTACTTTGCATCATGTGACGCCAACTTTCTCAGCCAATTCACATCTATAGTCATGGTAGTCAACGTACCTATCACATGATCAGATGTTCTAGTTACCCTATATAGTTGTTTACAGTGGCACATATGGCCTGAGTACTATCGGTTCCATATCCTGTCTCCCAGGAAGAGCAATGAAAATATCAATTAATTTTCGGTCCAGCCGAGGATGGGTGGACTCTGTCAGCTGATTTGTCGAAAACTGGGTGATAAGCTAAATCGTCGGCACGAAGGCTGAAATTAGAATCTGATTTGCATGTCAAGAAGTTGTTACTTAAGATATTAGGGGACATCCGCTACAATGACAAGATGGTCAGATGTCCGTCTCCATAAGATGTGTTCCACTTCAGACCATCGGAAAGTGTTTCCTTGTGTTTTAAGGGCTTTATTATTATTATTATTATTATTATTATTATTATTATTATTATTATTATTATTATTATTAGCTAAGCTACAACCCAAGTTAAAAAAAAAAACAGGATACTATAAGCCCAAAGGTTCCAAAAGGGAAAATAACAAACGAGGAAAAGGAAATAAGAAATGAGAAAGAATAGTGTGCTGGAGCGTACCCTCAAGCAAGAGAACTCTAACCACACACAGTGTAAGACCATGGTACAGAGGCTATGGCGCTCTCAAAGAATAGAAAACAAAGGTTTGTTTTTAGAGTGTCCTCCTAAAGGAGCTGCTTAGATATCACATTGGTTTGAGGATACTTGAATAACATTCAGGAAAATTTCGTATTCCTTTAGCTGTACACTAGCGGCTGTAGACATGCAATTAGTGAGTTCATTGCATATGTACACTACTAGTTATCGATTACCCCTCCTTAAGGAGACCAATAAGCCTCTTCGTTACTAAGTCTTACATAAATCCCAGTCTTGTTAAATAGAACATTAACGTAGGAAGGATTTGTATTTCCAAATAAGCCATCAAAATCAAATTTTTCTAGTGTACTATGATATGAAGAAATATTATACAACCGCCTGAGAGAGAGAGAGAGAGAGAGAGAGAGAGAGAGAGAGAGAGAGAGAGAGAGAGAGAGAGAGAGAATCCTTATAATATTAAACATAAGACAG
>NC_090729.1:22834774-22859774 GCF_036898095.1 Palaemon carinicauda | reverse complement strand
AACACTACAGAAATGTCTAGTTTTTTCAAAAGGGGTATAACATCTAAAAAACAAACATGAAATGGCAAACAAAGCATATTATTAATTGTTTCCTTTCTCTCTAATTGGACACTATAAAATGTTTTCCTAGCCTTATTCATACATTTTTCTAAGAAATATTTAGGATAACAAAGATCTGTTGCAATTTTTTCTATTTTAGTGAACTCCTCCTCAATGTGATCCGGGCTACAAATTCTCAATGCCCTAAGGTACATGGAGGAAAAAACTGAATGCTTAATATTTTTAGAGTGACCGGAGTAAAAATGTACATATGAAAAATTATTTGTAGGCTTTCTATATATGGAAAACTTAAATTTATCTTTTTCTCTAACTATTAAAACGTCTAAAAATGGGATACGGTTATTTTCTTCATTTTCTATAGTGAATTTTATTGATGGTACTAATGAATTAATGATTGAAACAAAGCCCTCAAGATTAAAATTTTCTTCTAAAATACCTAGAACATCATCAACATATCGATACCACACAATTTGGGAAGACCACACTGAAGGGATTAATCTAGATTCAAAAAATTCCATGTATATGTTGGATAAAAGTGGGGACAAAGGATTACCCATTGCCATACCAAAAACCTGTTCATCGAAATCTCAATTAAAACTAAATTTACACTTTTTAATGCACAAACAAATGAGCTCAATAATAGTATGGGTTGATAAAGGTAAATCACAAGCATCTAAAATACCCGACAGGAAATCCAATAAGTCATCAACCGGCACTTTTGTAAACAATGAAGTTACTTCAAAACTTACTAATCTATGTCTAGACGTAAGGTTAACTTTTTGTAATTTTTCGCAAAGATCAACAGAATTTTTTTTATGAGAGGTTGAAATAGATCCTAAGATCGGGAAAGTAATTTGACTAAATATTTGGATAATTTATAGTTAATAGAACCTGTAGCACTGATAATTGGTCTGATTGGATATCCTGTTATTGGGTTTTAATTAAACCATATAAATAAGGCAAAGACGGACCAGTAGAGATAAAGGCATTAATTAAGGATTTTTTTTGTTTTAAGATAGATTTTAAGTTTTTATTAAAATCTTTGATGACCTCGTCTAAGGGATTAACTCTTAATTTTATGTAAGTGGAAACATCAGATAAAAGTACATACATCTTTTCTAAATAAGTTGTTTTGTTCATAATAACTAATACATTAGCTTTGTCTGCTTTTGTAATATGTAATTCACAGTCATTTTTCAACGATGTTAAGGCTGTTAAAAACCGTTGAGGGAAATTGCAGGTGTTTGCATATCCTATCACCGAATAAATAAGCCCTTTAGCAATGTCGATGTTACACTGGGGAATGTTCTTAGTTTTTTTCCAATTTTACAAAGGCAGAGGCAATATCTACACTATTAGGTTTTTTATTTACAGCGAATGATAAACCATACCCCAAGGCCTTTTTTACTTCACTTGATACAGGTTTATCAGACAAATTTATAACACAATTTTCTTGAAAATTCTTGTTCCAATTCCTAGCCTGTATTAGTCTATTCAATTTATTTTCCAAATGAACACTTAAAACTTGTAATTTTTCTCTAAGTCGGGAGTAGATCACGTTCAATACGGGTGTTCTCCAATCAAGAGGAACATCACTCATAAAATCAAATTTAGTCTTGCGTAACTGCTTGAATAATTGTTGTTCTGACCTTCTTGTAGTTTCCAGATGTTTCTTCAGGGATAGAACACTAAAATCACTAAATGGGTGGTCAATATCCTTTCTTAGTCGAGCTGGGAGTAACGTTTTGGGGATCACATGTTCCTCTAAACAACGCTGCAGAAATATTCGTCGGAGTCTAGTAGAATGGGCTTTCACCAGGGAGTTTTGAAAGTCCTTTAAGAGATAAGATAGGAAGGGGAAAACGAGGCAAAAGTTACGCGTGGCGTCCATTATGTGTAGAAATCACGAAAGCTGACACGTGATGAATATAAAATGTATTATAGCCACGAAAGGAAAAATGAAAAAGACTTGATTGGAGTTAGTACTTTCATCCACTCAGGACATTATCAAACTCAGCAATGAGAATACATATATTGTTGTTGTTGGGGTATTAAAGCCAACACTTGTTGTTGGCACGGGCCTTTCCCTTGGTTGGCCCGTAGGTGATCTGTAAAAATTCTAAGGTGATTGCATTAATAGAAATTTGAAAGGTTTTTAGTAGTAGAAAAAGATGTGGATAGGGTAAGGATGATGGTGGTAGTGGTAGAGGGCCATCATTTCTCGGATAGTGGTAGTTTGAAAATTGGGGGTGTAAGGCTTTTGAAGATTAGAGAAAAACTGTGCAGGTGGGGTTGTCCAACCCTTTACTCCCTAGGGTCCCTGCAGAGATATTTTTAGTGGTAGGTTAGTTGAGAAGTTAAAGGGGATGATGTGAATAGAGCCTTATAATGAGGGGATGAGATGGTGCATGAAATGATGAGGTCTTACCTTGGTGGAGGTAGTGTTGAAAGCAACTGTGTGTGTGCGTCTATGCTTCCGACAATTGCTTTTGCCAGTGTGGCCGCTTCTTTCACAGCCTGTGGTGAGTTGGTGTCTACATGTAGATCACCTCGTAGCTGTGCTGTTTCTCTGCATTCTAGTAGATAGTGCAGGAGGGCATATTGTGGTATGACATCAGTGTTCACACCTTCTCTGGATGTCATCTACTAGTTCCCAGTTTGCTTTGTATCCCAGCCGGAGTCTGTGTATACATACAGCCTGTTTCCTTGGGGTGTGTCTGTCTATGGGAGGAGGTTCTAGTTCCGTGGCCCATTTGTACCATGTTGCAGAGGGAGAGCCATTCTCTATCCTCATATGTAGTTCCTGATTAGGTTGTCCTTGAGCTGTGTCTTTATTTTGCTTTTGATTTGTTGCAGTGCAGGCTGTATGTGCACCTGTACATTGTGAATGTATTTGGTGCTTTTGGCTAGCTCATCAGCCTTTTCATTCCCTGGTATCCCGATGTGACTGGGGATCAAGTTTAGTGTTACTAGTCTGTTCCTTTCATTATGCTGATTTAAGAGGATTTTAATGTCTGCTATCAGGGATTTGGTTTCTTTGTTTTTGTTCTGCTGTAGGGCTTGCACTGAGGATCGTGAATCAGTATGAATGACTACTGGTCCCTCCTCATTTTCAATAGAGTATTTTAATGCTTGCTGTATTGCAACAAGCTCTGTCTGCAGGGTGGAGACATTATTGGATGTTCTCCAGCAAGCTGTGAAATTGCAGGAGTGAACTGCCGCTCCTGTTGTTTGGGTTCTAGGATCTACTGTACCATCAGTATAGTAGATCTGTGCCCCTATTGTCTCTACAGAGTTTATGGCTGCTTCTGCTGCGTTTCTGAGTTCCTCTATTGTGCAGTTTTCTTTTGCCCTTGGGAGTTTGGTGTAGTTGAATTTAGCAACTTGTTTTTTCCATGGTGGAATGTGTATTGTACTCTGTGCTGTGTCAGGGTTTAGTTGTAGGATTGTTTCTGTTAGGCCAAGTCTTTTAATGTTATTGCTCTGGTCTTTGCCATAAGAACTTGGGGTTTGCACTTCAGGATGTTTGGATAGTTCCTCTCTTACTCTTTTTTTGGTGATTGAGTCTCTGTCTGACAGGAACATCTTTGCAACTATGCTTGCATTTCTTAGTGCAATTCTGTCCTCAAGGGTTGGTAGTCCAATTTCCAACCTTAGGTTGCACAGTCTTGTCCACATTGGGGCTCCCAACATGAGCCTCATGGCATTGTTTTGAATCACTTCAATTGTGCTTTTTTGTAGATCTGTTAGCCCTATGAGTGTTGGGGCGGCATAATCTACTAGTGATCTGGAACAGGCTAGATAATATTTCTTTTGGACGTGTTCATTTGCTCCATCATTGAGACTGCTCATATATCTCATAGCTGTATTCCTGGCATTTGTTCTTTCCTTGAGATATTTTATCTCATGCTTGAAAGTGAGCTGTTTGTCTATTATTACTCCCAGGTATGTGTATCTGTCCACCATTCTAGGGGTTCCATTCCTATTGTGAGTGGTTGTGCAGGGTTTGGGGCTTATATTGTCATTGCTTTTGTTTTGTCAATGTTTATTTTTAGTCCAAGCTCATTGGATTAGTGGCTGATGGCATTGAGTGCTCTTTGTATTTTTATTGTCCTGACTGGCCCTCGAGCTATTACACATACATCATCTGCATAGATAAATATATTTACTCCTTCTGGTAGCTGAAGTGAGGCTATATTTTCCATGAGGATGTTGAAAAGGAGGGGGCTTAGAATTCCTCCTTGTGGCCTACCATTTTCCAATTCATGATATGTGGATATCACTCCTTGAAATTTGACTCTGGCTTGCCTTCCTAGCATGTAGTTTTTAGTCCATGCTAGTAGGTGTCCTTTAACTCCTTTTTTAGCTACTGATTGCCGCACTGCAACTGGGCTTGCTAGCTCGAAGGCTTTTTCCAAGTCTATGAAGATTATTGTTGCCTTGTTTTGATTTATGCAGCTTAATACATCTGTGATGCATTCAGAGGTACCAATTCCCTCCTGATATGCATATAGCTGCTTGTTTAGGGGGCCAATTTTGTATTTTAATCTGTTTAGGACCATTTTTTCTCCTGTTTTTTCCATACATGATACTAAGGCTATTGGCCTAGGGTTTGTTGGATCCTTTGGTTTAGGGATTGGCTGTGTGTCTTGTTGTCTCCAGGTTTGAGGCCTTGTGTGCTCAAGGTGTGTTTTGTTTAGTAACCTTAGGAATGCAGTTTCACCTGCCGGACCCATGTGTTTGATCATTGTGTAGGTGATTTTGTCAGCTCCTGGTGCAGTGTCTTTCACTGTCTTTTGTACTGCTCTTAGCTCCTCAACTGTGTATGGGGTGTCTGTGTCATCCTGCTGAAGGCAGGCTGTGTTAATCTCTTCCCATCTGGATGGCGCCAGTTGCTCTTGTTGCATTCTTGTTTCAGGGGAGAGATTGATTGTCAATGTTCTGTTTGCAAAAGATGTTGCAATTCTTTCAGCCTCCTCATGTGGATATGGGTGTGTGGCAATTGGAGTCTTCCTCTTTTTTCCGGCTACTCTGTGTAGCCATTTCCAAAGCTGAGTTAGAGTGGTGTATCCTGACAGGCTTGAACACCATTCCATCCATTTTTCAATTCTGATTTCATGGACTCTTTTCATTTGTTTGAGTTCTGACTGTTTGTAGTAGCTCTCTGTTTTCTACTGTGGATCTTCTTCTGTATATTTTTGTGACTCTGTTTAGTCTGGTTTTTAGTCTTCTGACTTCTGGGCAGTAGTACCAGGAGTCCTTGTATGTGTAGTTACCTTGTGTTGTTTTTAGTGGCATAACTCTGTTGGCTGCATTGTGAAAGGCCTCAACTAGGTCTTTTTCTAGCTGATCTGTGTCCTCTGGAGGAATGTAGCTGACTGCTCATTCCTCTATGGCTAATTGGAAACAGACCCAGTCTGCTAGATCCTGATTCCATCTTAGTGGAGGTGGTGGAATAGGAGGTAGTTGTTGCATCTCCAATTCTGTTACTGTGGCAAAGTGATCACTAATCAGGGTTGAGTGTACTTGTCACTTGGTTAGATGTCTTATTGCTGTTGTGACAAAGGTCAGATCCAGTCTGCCTCCTCTTACATGTGTTGGATGCCCTGTGTTTAGAAGGGTGACGCCTTCAAACTCCTCTAGGGTGAAGGCTATGTGTTCCCCAGAGGGGTTTGTTCTTGATGGGGATGATAAAATGGGGTGGTGTGCATTAAAATCCCCACAGATAATTGTTGATGTTCTTTCTGCGTGAGCAAAGAGTTGTGTCAGCTGCAGCTCTCCTGTGTCTTCCCTGTTTATTTTCCTGTATATGTTGTATATGTCAATTTTTTGATTCAGTAGTGTTATTGTTACTGCTATAGTCTCTATGTTGATACCGCAAGGGATGGGGTTGTGTAATCTTGTTGTTGATATGCTTGTTTTAACATCGTATTTATACTGGAGAAGGGGATCCAACAGCTGTCAGTTTCTTAATAATTCCGGAGGTCAGATTTTAGATAAAAGGATAATACTGGATTAACGGAAAACAGATGCTTATGATTTACCTTTATCAACCCATACTATTATTGAGCTCATTTCTTTGTGCATTAAATAGTGTAAATTTAGTTTTAATGGATATTTCTATGAACAGGTTTTTGGTATGGCTATGAGTAATCCTTTGTCCCCACTTTTATCCAACATATACATGGAATTTTTTGAATCTAGATTAATCCCTTCAATGTGGTCTTCCCAAATTGTGTGGTATCGATATGTTGATGATGTTCTAGGTATATTAGAAGAAAATTTTAATCTTGAGGGCTTTGTTTCAATCATTAATTCATTAGTACCATCAATAAAATTCACTATAGAAAATGAAGAAAATAACCGTATCCCATTTTTAGACGTTTTAATAGTTAGAGAAACAGATAAATTTAAGTTTTCCGTATATAGAAAGCCTACAAATAATTTTTCATAAGTACATTTTTACTCCGGTCACTCTAAAAATATTAAGCATTCAGTTTTTTCCTCCATGTACCTTAGGGCATTGAGAATTTGTAGCCCAGATTACATTGAGGAGGAGTTCACTAAAATAGAAAAAATTGCAACAGATCTTTGTTATCCTAAATATTTCTTAGAAAAATGTATGAATAAGGCTAAGAAAACATTTTATAGTGTCCAATTAGAGAGAAAGGAAACAATTAATAATATGCTTTGTTTGCCATTTCATGTTTGTTTTTTAGATGTTATACCCCTTTTGAAAAAACTAGACATTTCTGTAGTGTTTAAATATAATTGTACATTAAAAAACATGTTAATTAAGAATAGTTCTGGAAATGATAATAATGTAATATATAGCATTCCTTGTTCAGAGTGTAACCTATTTTATGTTGGCTTAAACATCAAAAAGTATACCAGTCAGATTAAAACAACATCAGGTGGCCGTCTCAAGGGGTTCTCTTAATATTGCCTTGGCCTCCCACTGGTTAGGGTCAAGTCACAGAATTGGTTGGTCAAAGACGGAAAAAGTAATCCATGTAAATGACTATTTCCAAAGGAATATTGTTGAATCATTTTTAATCTCCTGTACTCAAGGTAGAAATTTGAATCTAAGCCCGGGTCTGTTTTCCGTTAATCCAGTATTATCCATTTATCTAAAATCTGACTTCTCCGGAATTATTAAGAAACTGACAGCTGTTGGATCCCCTTCTCCAGTATAAATACGATGTCTTTGTATATGTATTCTCATTGCTGAGTTTGATAATGTACTGAGTGGATGAAAGTACTAACTCCAATCAAGTCTTTTTCATTTTTCCTTTCGTGGCTATAATACATTTTATATTCATCACTTGTCAGCTTTCGTGATTTCTACACACACACACACACACACACACACACACACACATATATATATATATATATATATATATATATATATATATATATATATATATATATATATATATATATATATATATATATATATAGCATATATATATATATATATATATATATATATATATATATATATATATATATATATATATATATATATATATATATATATATATATATATATATATATATATATATATATATATATATTGTGACGTAATTGTGCAGATTACGATCTTTAAAGAAAGTATCAATCGGACTCTTCACTTGACACAGTGACTTCGTGTCAATCCAGAGCGACTAATTGACACTCAAAATTCTTTTATATGACTGAACCTGTTAATATTATTAACGGTTCAAAAACACCCGAGGTCATTTATTTATTTTTGAGCTGCACCTCGTTGGAATAGTTTTAATTCGTGTAGGAACAATTTGGTTTCAACCTTAGTCTAACTCACGGACAAAAGAAACTCTGTTGTAATAATCGAAATACAATAGTTTAATTTAAGTCAAACAAAAAAAAAAAAAAATGATCGTAAAACTCTTAAGGAGATAACTTACAATTGACAAATAAAGCAAAATGTGTTTTCGAGTTTATGGTTAATAAATCAAGAAATGATTACAGTAAAAAAAACGAAAAAGACAAAACTAAGCTTAATTCTCTCTAGCAATCCAAATACATTCAGATGCACAAATAACAATACAAGAAAGAAGGTATCACTTAATTGCTATTTTCTGAAATCACTCAGTAAAATAAACTGCAGAACATAAATGTCAAATGAATAATTATGGTAAAGAAAAGTGCACGGGTAATAGCGTAAAACAAAAGAAAATAATGTTGGCAATCTGTCTATGTGCCCCCGACAACAAAAGAAAAACCCTCACTTCGCACTTCAATTTTTATACAAAAAAAAAAAGAAACTGTTGTTACTTGAACATAAGAAAACTTTTAACATAAAACAAGAAAAACAAAATGATGTTGGATGCAAATAGGGTGTCACATTATTACGAGAAACTATTCCCCACAATTATCCCCAGCTTCACTCCCTTGGAATTCCCATCAATGTAACTTGATAACTTAGGCACTTTTTATTAATTCTCTCCCTTGCACAGGTTTCAGTACTTATCTTCGCAAAAACTTCGGCACAGCAGGTGTTCTTTGGGACGTCAACGCAGGTGGTTCCTTTCTTCGCCCTGAGGAGTGTGAAGCCCTCAACTCAGGCGGAGATCGAGCCTCTTGGAGGTTTCAGGGGGAGAGCCTTTCCTGGGGGACGCAGGCACTGGCTGGCTCCTGGGACTTGTTGTTTCTGCTATGGCCTCCGGACTGGAACTGACTTCTTCTCCCCTCACAGCCTTAGGCTCCGCAGTGAAGATTTTTTTGGGCCATCCCCTTTTTCTCTTGATTGGGTAATCTTGACTTCCAGGGGCGGTCTTCATCTTTTGAGGGCCAATGACATCTTGTGACCCCTCCTTCCTTTTCCGCGTGTTGGCCAATCATGACCAGGGGTCTTCTTCTTTGTGGACTTCGATGCCCCGGTCTATGAGAACCTTTATTCTCACATCTGGCGTATCTCTTGTGGCTGACCTGGGAAGAGGTGAGAATTAAGCGCCTTGACAAGTTAATGGCCAAGGAGGTCTATGTAACGCAGTCCAGACCTCCTTTGTTAGTTGAGGCTTGTTCTTAAGTTACACAGACGAGGAAATCCATGAGAGCAAAGCTTTTTACCAAGAAAAACAAACTAAAAGAATTATGACTGTTAAGTTGTCCTTTGGAGGGTAGAACTCCCTCGCACAGGACTTCACACTTCCCCCCTTAAAAAAAAGATTTCCTGCTCAATGAAAAGGAAATCGTCTCCCATCTAGTCTGTAACTGAACTCACAGCTTGGCTCTCACGAAAAAGGTGAAATTACAACTAACAAACAAAAAAAAGAAACTAGAAAAAAAAATAATCAAATGACAGTTATAACTATTCCCAAATTACTTTCATACGCCCCAACTCTAATTCATCCTTGAAAGACAGTCTGCTAGAATGTTCTGAGTCCCTGGAATATGCAAAATGTTCAAATTTACTTCTTGTAGCCGTAGACTCCATTTGAGTAGTCTGCGGTTCTTGTTTTTCATTGCATGCAAGAATGTTAAGGGATTGTGATCTGTAAAGATGTTAGTGGGCAATGAATTAGATTGAAGGTAAATAGAGAAATGTTCTACGGCAAGTACTAAAGCCAATAGCTCCTTTTCTACAGTGGCATAGTTCTTTTCATGCCGGTTAAATTTCTTAGAGAAGTATGCCACAGGGTGTTTCATGTTTTGATCATCTTCCTGCAATAAGACTGCACCAGCCCCATGATCACTGGCATCTACTGCTACTTCAAATTCTCTGTCAAAATCTAGTGCTTTCAGCACCGGTGATAGACTTAGCAACCTCTTCAGGGAGTCAAATGCGTCTAGACAATGGTTAGACCAAACATACTTGTTATTCTTCTTGAGAAGATTAGTGAGAGGCAAAGCAATGGTAGAGTAATTCTCACAGAACTTTCTGTAATATCCGGTCATTCCCAAGAACCGACGCAATGCTCGGCGGCTTTGCGGGACTGGAAATTGTTGAATGCTCTCAACCTTTGCCTGTACTGGGCGAACAGATCCTCGACCTACTATATGACCCAAGTAGGTGACTGTCGCCTGTCCAAAGTCACACTTGGAGAGGTTGATTGTCAAGTTGGCCTCTGCTAAACTCTGGAAAAGGGCTTTTAGTCTCTTCAGGTGTTCTTTCCAAGAGTCACTGTAGATAACAATGTCATCCATATGTGCGACAACACCTTCTATGTCCTGCACCAGACTGTTGATCATCCGCTGGAATGTCGCAGGAGCATTTCTCATCCCAAAGGGCATCACATTATATTCAAATAATCCTTGAGGTGTTACAAAAGCTGAAACCCTTTTGGCTCTCTCAGTGAGCGGAACACACCAATATCCCTTCAACAAATCACACTTGGTGATATATCGAGCATTCCCAATGCTATCCACGCAGTCATCAATACCTGGCAAGGGAAAAGAATCTGGCTTTGTGACGTTGTTCACCTTCCTATAGTCAGTACAGAATCTGACTCCACCATCAGGCTTTTCCACTAACACACACGGTGAACTCCACTGTGAGGAACTCTTCCTAATAATCCCATGCTCGAGCATGTAATCAATTTCTTTCCCAAGCAGTTCTCTCTTCTTTGGTGATACTCTGTACGCGTGTTGACGGACTGGGCGTGCATCTCCCACGTCCACATCATGCTCCATTACCTTTGTCCGGCTGGGAACATCAGGAAACAGCACTGCGTACTCTTCCACTAAAGCTTGGACATCCTCTTGCTGCTGGGGAGCTATGTGAGAGACCTTGGTCTTGAAGTCTCTGAGAACCTCCGAATTCTTAAGTCGGGCTTCGAGTGGCATGCCCTTGAAACTGGTTTTTTCCTCTTCTTCCCCAGAAGTATCCTGTTCTTCCTCCTCTTCTTCACCTTGAGGGTTCTGTTCTTCCTCCTCTTCTGTTTGCTGTACCTGTCTCCTTATTACTGATACATGAACAGGCACAGTGACTGGTGATGGGTTTTGGGCAGTGGCATTACCACTGGTATTCCGAACAACATATGGTTTCATCATGTTGACGTGACACACCTGGTGTTCCTTTCTTCGGTCCGGTGTCCCTACCACATAATCCAATTCGCTGAGCTTCTTCACGACCTTATATGGCCCCTGGTACTTGGCCGCTAAGGGACTACCAGGCACAGGTAGAAAGATGAGCACATCATCTCCCACTTGGAATTGTCGTGCTTCTGTCCTGTTTGCTTGGTCATACCAGGCTTTCATTTTTTCTTGAGACTTCTTCATTTCTTCATGAGCCAATTGGCAGACCTCGTGCAAGCGTTGTCGGAACTTCACCACATAGTCTAGCACATTAGTACTTTGTTCCTCATGGGTCCATATCCCCCTCAAAAGTTTGAGAGGTCCACGCACTTGATGTCCAAAGACCAGCTGGAAGGGGGAAAACCCCAGAGATTCTTGCCATGAATCTCGGATAGCAAACAACAAGAACGGCACGCCTGTGTCCCAATCTCGTGTTTTCTGGTCTTCACAGTATGCACGTAATGCATTTTTGAGCGTGCCATGAAACCTTTCCAAAGCACCTTGAGACTGTGGGTGATAAGTAGAGGACATTATGTGCTGCACTCCTAACTCCTTAAGGGTGCCTTCAAAGATTTTCGACATGAAGACACTACCTCTGTCAGTTTGAATAACCTTTGGTAACCCGAATGTGGTCACGAACTGTACCAGAGCCCGCGACACATTAGGACTCGTCGCTGTCCGCAACGGGTACGCTTCAGGGAAGCGCGTCGACGCACACATTAGCGTCAACAAATGGGTGTTTCCCTTCTTTGTCTTTGGCAGAGGTCCGACAATATCCATGATGATCTTGGAGAAGGGTTCTTCCACCACTGGGATGGGTTGCAATGGTGCCTTTCGATGATTTGGATCCTTTTTACCTATCACTTGGCACGAGTGACAACTACGGCAATATTCTGCAACTCCTCTGTTCAAATTTGGCCAATAAAATTCCCGGGAAATTTTCTCACGCGTTTTGCGTACTCCTAAATGTCCTCCCATTGGTTGTTCATGAGCCAACCTTAAAATCTCCTCTCGATACTGTGGTGGCACTACCACCTGATATAGAATGGTCCATTCAGCATCAGCAGGCACTTTCTTAGGCCGCCATTTGTGCATTAGGACATCATCCTTTAAATAGTAACCAGAGGGTTCAGCCTCGAGTTCGCTCAGGGATCCAGCTTCATCCCTTATCCTTGCAAGTTCTGAGTCTTGTTTCTGAGCCTCAATGAGCGACTCCCTCGAGTATTCTGAATATAATAAACCAGGCTGCACCACTCCCCTGAGCATTTGGGGAAAAGTACCCACAAGCGCTCCGGTAGGAACATTATCTCTGTCCTTTTTCTGTTGAGTGGTACTAGCACGGGTAATAGCACATGCTGGATATTCATTTTGTTCAATCTTCACCTCCCCTTCATTCTTGTCAGCATGAATTTGACATGATGCTGTGCAACATCGTTGTCCAGCTATGTCATTTCCTAACAATAACTGTACCCCTTGCATGGGTTCCTCATCCACCAAAGCAACTGTAAATGTACAGGAAATAAAAGAAGAGCTTAAAGTCACTGCATATAAGGGCAATTCCTCTCTTCCCTTAATGTAGCGAACCATGACAGTTTCTCCCAAGGTGGACGATTCATCGAAGGGTAAGACTGCTCTGTGCAAGACAGTCTGCTCAGCTCCAGTATCACGCATAATCCTTATCTGTACAGGCTTGGTACCTTGGTCCTGCAGAGACACAGATCCTGCATGAATGAAGGCTTCCTGTCCTTGCCTTATGGCCATGTCTCTCTTCTTCATCATCCCTTGGCATGATGTCTGTCTTCTCATAACCTCATTATCATTAAGTGCTTGGTCGTCCCTCTTGTGATTTTGATTAGAGAACTTCTTTCCCCCTGGTCCATAATTTCCTTTGAGCCAGCAGCAGCTAACGTCATGTCCGAGTTTGTGACAATAGGAACACTGTCTTACTTGGGGAGCCGAAGGGTAGGCTCCATTGTTCTTACTTCCAGTGCTTTTAGCACTGCCATGTGTAGGGTTTCCGCCTACTCCTTTCTCTGATGGAGGATACGATGGTGCCGGCCCCCTGGGGCTCCAATTACCCCGAAATGGCCTGGAAGGCTGGTTTGGCTGAAATGAAGGAGGGCACCATCTTGAGCCAGAAGAGCCCCTGATCTTTTCCCTCAGTGTATACTCATCTGCCAGTATAGAAGCCTCATCAGGGTCAGTGATATGTCGATCTTCGATATATTGCCGAGTGGCTGGTGGCAACATTAGCAGAAACTGTTCTAATCCCATGAGCTCCATTATCCTGTCGAAAGTCTTGTTATTTCCAAGAGAGGCCTCCACCCACCTGTCACGGCTAATCTTCATTTGTCTCCAATATTCTGCATAGTTTTCTGATCCTTTCCTCAAGTTCCTGAACTTCTGGCGATAAGCCTCAGGCACAAGTTCGAAAGCTTTCAAGATCCATGCCTTTACCCGGCGATAATCGTGCGCAACAGGGTCGGATACCGCATTGTACGCATCCACTGCTTTCCCGGTTAACTTTATGGGCAACAGGCGAGCCCAGGCGTCCTCTGGGATCTGGTGACTTTTCAGTACTCTCTCAAACGACAGGAAGAAGCCTTCAGGATTCTTTTCATCATAGGATGGAAGGAGTCCCGCCATATCTTTTTCTGAAAATCCTCCCATGGGTTGTGCCCTTGGGGGTCTTGAATCCTGACCTTGTCTCCTCAACTGAGCTCGTAGTGAGTCAATTTCGAGCTCAGCTGCTTTAAATTTCATTCTCGTACTCAACGACTCTCCTGACCTCTGAACTACTTCATGAGATTCAACTTCAGCTGGACTTGAAGTTCGGTAGGCAGTCTGGCTTGATGACATGGCTGATGGTAACATTGGCACTGCTGCTGCTCCTCCCATAACAGAGTGTTCTCGGGTTATGGAGTGATCTTCGTCCCTATCTTCAATTGCTATCTCCAACTCACGCTCTTCCTGACGCCTATTAAATTCTCTCTCTAAGGCCTCTAGAATCTGTTGCTTTCTACCTGCATCTTGGATATAATCTGCACGTGAGCTCACTTCAATTAGCTCTGCTGGGAAGAGTTGCCTTAACAAAAAGTCATTCGGTTCCTCTAGGAACCTAGAAACTCTATCTGAATTTTCGTCTCCCATGACTGAAACGATAGAACCTTGAACCTTGAACCTTGAACCTTGAACCTTGAACCTTGAACCTTGAACCTTGAATGTACTTACTGCTGCTTGATAAAAGAAAGAGAGAAAGAAGAGAAAAAAAAAATGTCAAGACTTCTGGTCAGCCAATTTTACACTATGAAATCAACAGAACACAACAAATCAGGTTGCATAACAACCGAGATCAAAGATCACCACACTGATTTCGAAATCAAATTTCCGACCAACCGAAGAAACTCCGAAACAAAACTGTTTCCGGAGCAATTAGCAAAAGTTAAAACAAACTCTATTCCAACATAAAAGAAAATGAACAAAAGTTAAGTAAAAAAAAATATATCCCGGACACAGGCCCCCACTTTTAAGATGTGACGTAATTGTGCAGATTACGATCTTTAAAGAAAGTATCAATCGGACTCTTCACTTGACACAGTGACTTCGTGTCAATCCAGAGCGACTAATTGACACTCAAAATTCTTTTATATGACTGAACCTGTTAATATTATTAACGGTTCAAAAACACCCGAGGTCATTTATTTATTTTGGAGCTGCACCTCGTTGGAATAGTTTTAATTCGTGTAGGAACAATTTGGTTTCAACCTTAGTCTAACTCACGGACAAAAGAAACTCTGTTGTAATAATCGAAATACAATAGTTTAATTTAAGTCAAACAAAAAAAAAAAAGAAAATGATCGTAAAACTCTTAAGGAGATAACTTACAATTGACAAATAAAGCAAAATGTGTTTTCGAGTTTATGGTTAAAAAATCAAGAAATGATTACAGTAAAAAAAACGAAAAAGACAAAACTAAGCTTAATTCTCTCTAGCAATCCAAATACATTCAGATGCACAAATAACAATATAAGAAAGAAGGTATCACTTAATTGCTATTTTCTGAAATCACTCAGTAAAATAAACTGCAGAACATAAATGTCAAATGAATAATTATGGTAAAGAAAAGTGCACGGGTAATAGCGTAAAACAAAAGAAAATAATGTTGGCAATCTGTCTATGTGCCCCCGACAACAAAAGAAAAACCCTCACTTCGCACTTCAATTTTTATACAAAAAAAAAGAAACTGTTGTTACTTGAACATAAGAAAACTTGTAACATAAAACAAGAAAAATAAAATGATGTTGGATGCGAATGGGGTGTCACATTATTACGAGAAACTATTCCCCACAATTATCCCCAGCTTCACTCCCTTGGAATTCCCATCAATGTAACTTGATAACTTAGGCACTTTTTATTAATTCTCTCCCTTGCACAGGTTTCAGTACTTATCTTCGCAAAAACTTCGGCACAGCAGGTGTTCTTTGGGACGTCAACGCAGGTGGTTCCTTTCTTCGCCCTGAGGAGTGTGAAGCCCTCAACTCAAGCGGAGTTCGAGCCTCTTGGAGGTTTCAGGGGGAGAGCCTTTCCTGGGGGACGCAGGCACTGGCTGGCTCCTGGGACTTGTTGTTTCTGCTATGGCCTCCGGACTGGAACTGACTTCTTCTCCCCTCACAGCCTTAGGCTCCGCAGTGAAGATTTTTTTGGGCCATCCCCTTTTTCTCTTGATTGGGTAATCTTGACTTCCAGGGGCGGTCTTCATCTTTTGAGGGCCAATGACATCTTGTGACCCCTCCTTCCTTTTCCGCGTGTTGGCCAATCATGACCAGGGGTCTTTTTCTTTGTGGACTTCGATGCCCCTGTCTATGAGAACCTTTATTCTCACATCTGGCGTATCTCTTGTGGCTGACCTGGGAAGAGGTGAGAATTAAGCGCCTTGACAAGTTAATGGCCAAGGAGGTCTATGTAACGCAGTCCAGACCTCCTTTGTTAGTTGAGGCTTGTTCTTAAGTTACACAGACGAGGAAATCCATGAGAGCAAAGCTTTTTACCAAGAAAAACAAACTAAAAGAATTATGACTGTTAAGTTGTCCTTTGGAGGGTAGAACTCCCTCGCACAGGACTTCACAATATACATATATATATACAGATATATATATACATATATATATATATATATATATATATATATATATATATATATATATATATATATATATATATATATATATATATATATATGCGTGTATATATATATATATATATATATATATATATATATATATATATATATATATATATATATATATATATATATATATATATATATATATATATATATATATATATATGCGTGTATATATATATATATATATATATATATATATATATATATATATATATATATATATATATATATATATATATGCGTGTATATATATATATATATATATATATATATATATATATATATATATATATATATACTGTATATATATATATATATATATATATATATATATATATATATATATATATATATATATATATATATATATATATATATATATATATATATATATATACTGTATATATATATATATATATATATATATATATATATATAGTATATATATATATATATATATATATATATATATATATATATATATATATATATATATATATATATATATATATATATATATATATATATATATATACATATATATGTAATAGTTAGAATAGTAATATTACATGTTTAAAACAAATGACGTAATATGTCATGTTGGTTGGAAGATCTAACCCTGAGATTTGCTGTAGTCATTCAAATTGTAAACAGGATGTATAATGCAAAGACGGCAAATTGACATTCTTTCTTAACGTCAACACACTGTCTCCTCGTGTGAAAGTTTGTGACGTCACCGGATGCAGGTGTCTTCCGATTCCGTCACTTGGCTAAATTAAAGCAAGCATACGATATTTGTGATATCGGTAATTTATTCAGTTCATATCTAAACTTCACCAGAATTGGTCATGTGGACCAACACAGCTTCCTCCAGTGATGGAGATGTTTAACTCTGTTGTTTATTAAAAATAAAACTTAAAAACCATTAAGATGTATTCAGTAAACCATTTAAATACATCTGAAAACAACTCATACTCAAATGTGTGCTTAAGACCGTAGCACACCAATAAATGGTGGCAGCGGTTAAACTCTAAGACAGCGATTAAACTCTAAGAATTAGAGAAATATCTTCAAGACTTCAAAATAAATAGCTGTAAACCCAGAGAAATATCCTCAAGACTTCAAAATAAAAGCTGTAAAACCAGAGAATGATCTTCAAGACTTCAAAATAAAAGCTGTAATACCTGATAAAGATCTTCAAGAACTCAAAACTATCTACAAGAATCTACAATTTTGACTAAGTCCAACGGAAAAGCTAACATCAACATATGTTAGTATACAACTTGAATCTTCAATCAACATCCTAGGAAACCCAAGGACTGGCGTTCAACAATTGCAAGACATATCCAGGAAGAACTACATTCAACAAGAAACTAGAACGAGACATCGCTAACAAAACATCAAGAGAGAGAGAGAGAGAGAGAGAGGACGTGTCGACTTCATATAAAGCTAAGTACAGAGATTTTGTATTCATTTCAGTTTGGGCAGTGAAGTGTAGTTATCACAAGTCGTTAGTCAATTATTACTGGGGTGAGTGAATTCCTAAACTTTGTTATAAGAAACTCCGAATTCTCATTTAGAATTTTTCTTTCTTTGTGCTAATTCCTTTTTCTTTCATAAACTCTTGGGGGGAAATGTATTGGGATTAGTAACATTGTTGGGGGAATTTTATCATACATATGCGTTTACGCAGTGGGCGTCTGTACTCATATAGATATTTTGATAGGATTGAAAGGGGTCAAAGAGATAGAAAAAAAAAATACAGCAGTCATGGCTCCTCCTGTCAGCCCTACCCCTGGACCTAGTGGTGTAGGCCAGGCTAATCCTCCTCCAATTGTGACGCTTGTAAATGCCAGGTCAGCAATCCTTCCTTTTCAAGGTCGTGTCAACGGGTTCTTGCCACAAAATGTGGAGTCATGGATTTCATCCGTTGATGCCCATTTAAATGCCAAACAAATCGTAGATCCTTTTGTACAATTACAAGAAGCTAAAAGTTTTATAGATTTTTCTAAAGGGGATGCGAGTGCGTATTTAAGAGGTGTTTCATTTCAAGAAGCAGTTACTTGGGATGATTTCAAAGTTAGGTTACGCGCGATTTATGGGGGTGAGGAAGCTTTGGATGTAGTGTTAACGTTACGAAATACACTTAATCAAGCCACTATGAATCGGCTTAATGTTGTTGAGAGAGCAGCTCTCATAGCTGATAGGCTTAAATAATATCAGGACATTTTAGGTAATTCCACTTGGGTTACTAACGATAACATCTCCGTGAAAGATTTTTTACGATTAATGTATTTAACTTGCATGACACTTATGTTGCCTGAAGCTTTAGTGCGGTGCTTTGATAAGAAGTTAATGCCTGCAAGTACGGAATTGGATGTCTATAAACAGATAAAGAAACACATGTCCAAGTGTCCAGATCTCGATCCCGTGTTAACTCAAGTTTTTGCTAAGAATGAAACGAAACCACAAACAGTGAACGTAATTAACAATCCAGTAGCGGGAGTGACGTGTTACAACTGCAAACGTCAAGGTCACATAAGCGCAGACTGTAGAACGAAATTTTGTTCAGTACACAACACAGCATCACATTCTTATAGTCAATGTTACGCGCGTAAGACACAACAATATCCTAGAAATACACAGTCAATTCCACAGTCAGTTCCATATGGAAATAAAAAGAAAAATCCTCATTTTAACAATAAGAAGAAACAACCAAATGTCAATGCGGTTCAGAGTCCGAAACAAACAAACACTTCTTCAAATATCGCTGAGCCTGGGCCGTCAAACCAGACCTCGCAAAGTCAGCCTAATTTTCAGAATGTGCAGAGCAAAGCAAATACCACATAGTTAACTCTAGAGGGGAAGAGAGTGATGTTGGGTCAAGGTCATTTATGTCAACATCAATAGTATTGAATAATCAATTTAATGTTTTATCAGATAATTGTGAGACAATAGATTTTCCTATGAAACACACGGCCGAATTAAGTAAAACAGTGCATGCTCCCGTAGATTTGCAACGAATTCATACAATAATAAGCCAAAATGAGTTACGGCCAACCTTATATGCTGTAAATTTAGAACACAAATCCTTTACGTTATTTTTTGACTCTGGTAGTCCACGTAATATTATGGATTTGAAGACGCATCATTTGTTGTTTTCGAACTTTCCGATTGAAAAATCAGGAATTAGACTTTCAGGTATAGGAAATAATGAATTAAACGTCATAGGCATAACTCATATTCAGTTCAGAGTCGGTAATCGCACGTTCGCCGATACATTTGTTGTTGTGAAAAACATTAATATGTATCCAGCTGTAATTATAGGATACCCATCTATGGGAAATCAAAACATTATCTTAGCTCCTGCAAAGCATGGCGTGTATATCAAAGGGAAATTCTATAAGTCTTCTAATACTTTAAAGTCAGTTTTGGATAAAAAGGAGACGACAAATGTAACCGTAACGTACGTTGAAGAACCAATAACTTGTCTCACTAATAAAGAAATAATATACGCGACCCAGCAGAATTCTCGCTCACCCGTAATATCATCTTGCACGCAATATATCGAACCAAACATACCTTCGAATTTAATAGTGCAAATAAAGAAAACACTACCGGGATCTGAAATATTAATCCTTTCCGATACTTTGAAAACTAACGGATTGTCTGTCACACAAGCTATTTATACAGTAGGCTCACATCAGCAATGTAATATCGAAGTCTGTAATCATTTAAATAACACTTTAGTAATTCACAAAAATCAACATATCTTGGATGTAGAAGTTTATAAACATCGTATTCTTACCGTTGCTGAAATCAATCACTCTCAATCAGTTGCGGATGAATCCCTTTTACGATCTATTAAAAATAAAATCAGTAAGGACATTCAAGACGAAGAAATTCAGCAGAAAATTTTTGAACTTTTAACTAAATATACAGATGTCTTTTCCACTACGGATGGATCCTTAGGAAAAACAGATGTGATCGAGCATCAAATAAGGTTAAAAGACAAGAAAAAAATTATATATGTGCCCTCGTACAGACTCCCTATGAAATTCCAGAATGAAATAAATGATGAAGTAGGTAAAATGATAGAGGAAGGAGTCATTAGAAAATCAAATAGCCCTTATAATTTTCCTTTAATAGTTGTACCGAAAAAAAGATCGAACATGGCGTATCTGCGTCGATTTTCGTCGTCTAAACGAGGAAACGATCCCTGATCGATTCCCAGTGCCATGTACTGACGATATTTTGTCTTTGTTAGGTCAGAATAAATATTTTACCAGTTTGGACTTACTTAAAGGCTTTCACCAGATATCATTAGAAGAAGATAGTATCCCATACACAGCCTTCAGCACAGCCAGGGGACATTATGAATTTTTACGGATGCCTTTTGGTTTACGTTGTGCTCCTATAACATTTACAAAAATGATTAACATAGTGTTTGGAGACTTGTTAGGGGATATATTGCATGCCTATATGGATGATCTTGTAATCTTTTCCAACACCTTAGAAGAACATCTACGTAAGTTAGAACTAGTACTACAGAGATTAAGACAACATAACTTAAGGATAAAGATTAGTAAGTGTGAATTTTTCAAAACAGAATTAATATATTTGGGTTTCATGGTGTCAAGCCAAGGTCTTAAAGTAGTCCATGATAAGGTGTCGGCTATACGTAATTTTCCCATACCTACTAATGTCAAGGGAATACAGCAATTTCTGGGTTGTAGTGGATATTACAGGCGTTTTATACGCAACTATTCAATAATAGCCGCTCCTTTAACTGATCTTACGAAGAAGGGCGTAGATTTCATATGGTCTGAGCAACATCAACAGGCGTTTAATACTTTGAAAGATGAACTGTGTAGTTCTCCTATCTTAAAATTTCCTGACTTCCGTAAGGAATTCTTCATTGCAACAGACGCCTCAGACTTAGGAGTAGGAGGGGTATTGCTTCAGCAATATGATAAACAGTTTTTCCCGATAGCTTTCTATTCTCGAAAATTGAGAACTTCCGAAAGTAAGTATGCAGTAATAGACAAGGAAGGACTAGCTATTGTTAATTCGCTAGTGCATTTTAAGTTCATAATTTACGGTTATCCCGTTAAGGTTCTTACTGACCATAAACCACTAACAGAGTTCTTTAAAGGCTTCAATCACAGCCCTAAACGAACTCGGTGGCATTTAATCATTAAAGATTTTGGCGCAAGAATCGGGTATTTACCTGGGAAAGCAAATATCATTGCGGATGCATTATCACGCAGCCCCGTGTCATCTTGTACGGAGTCTTTAGCTGAATTAATAGATATATCAACATCCATGCCTATTGTAAAAACAATATCTGAACAAGAAGATTTAGGCTGGAGTGCTGAATTGTTACAGACTGAGCAAAGAAAAGATCAGAAAATAGAAACAATTATAAATGCTTTGAAAGGCAATCATAAAGAAAAAGAATATATAAAGTATAAGCAGCAGAATTATATAATCAAAGATAATATTCTGTGTAGGACTGTGACAAGGAAAACCCGCAATACACCACATGTAACTAACGACCAGGTAGTAGTACCAATCTCACTTATTTCCACTGTCCTGAATTGGTTGCATTCAAATCCATTACATGGACACCCTGGGTTCTCATTAATGTCACAGAAAGCCAAATCATTGTTTTATTGGCATACAATGCTTACAGATATAAAAAGACACATAGCTAATTGTCGCACATGTCAGGAAAACAAAGGGCATACGAAAACACCTGTCAGCTTAGGAGCTTATCCTGTTCCCAATCAACCCTTTGAAAGAATACATTTAGATTTGTTAACAGGATTTTACGAGTCAGACAGAGGAAATAAGCACCTCTTAGTAATTATAGATGCTTTAACTCGATATACAGAACTAATAGCGCTTAAAACTAAAACTGCGATTGAATGCGCTAGGAAGTTTTACGAGTGTTACATTTGTAAACATGGAATTCCACATATGATAATCTCAGACTCGGGTGGTGAATTTAATAATCACTTTCTTACCTCATTGTGTGAATTCCTCAACATAAAGAAGATTAATACCATGATATATCACCCAGAGTCGAATGGGCTAGTGGAAAGAGCAAATAGGAAGATATTAAATATATTGAGGGTAACACTAGGGGGATCAGACCCCAACTGGGATATTGCAATACCGGCGGCACTGAGTACTCTGAATCATTCATATCATATATCAATTAAAATGTCACCGCATGAAGCATTGTATGGTACCCCAGTTAGAACACCTTTCCATGTATTAACGCCTACAACTAATCTATCAAATCCTTTAAAAGAGTGTATAAATGCAAGTATAAGTCGATATGATATCCTTCGAAAGAATTTAGAAGAATCACAAATCATAATGAAAAGGAATCATGATAAAATAGCGAAACCAACTAAAACATATAACGTGGGTGATAACATCTATATTCAAATTAATGTCAGAAAAGGGCTCAACTATAAACTAACACCTAAGTTTGAAGGCCCATTTAACATTTTGGAAACATTAACGGCCAATAGGTTTAGAATTCAAAACGTAACCCAACCCACGGATGAGAGAATAGTACCATTGTCTCACATAAGAAATTAAAAAGAAAAGAGAGGAAAAGAAGTGAGGAAAAATTTTATTTTGTGTGACTAAAAGTTTTTTTTTTAATACAGGAGTAATTACATATATTTTTTCTCGTTACAGGTTTCCAAGATGAATTTTTTGTTGTTGGGAGTGATATTGTTCGCTCAGACATTTTTCTCGTATGGGATGAGTTCTAAGACTAAAAATATATATTTTAAATATGGCAATATAGTTGAAAGACAAGAAGACATTTTTGTTACATCAACCAACGTAATTGTCGAAGTGCATATGCAAGCAATTTTTCTTCAAGAGAATGATGTCACTAGCTTAAGAACCGCCATTTCAAGGTTTTCTGCATCATTGGATGAGTTGCATAGGAGACATTTTCATTTGACTACTAAGAGTTTGCTTGGATCAACATTAAAAGTTGCAGAGATGCTATATGATGACTTGAAAAATAAGACTGGCGAGACAGGATCTTTGGCTTATGACCTTTTGATGTGGACTGTAGGACACGAACATAAAGAAAGACGGAATCCGTTCATTTATGCTGCATTAAGCATCTTTGGGTCTGTTGCAAGTTTAGGTTTAGGACTTTCCAATCGTCTTAAAATTAGTAATCAAAATAAGAAAATTGAGTTCTTGACTCATAAAGATGAATTGATTATGTCAGAACTAAGGGATCAGTTAGCTTCAATCAATAAAATTATGGATTTGTTAAATAAACATTCAGATAATATCGTTCAAATTATGGAAGTACAGGATTTGTTGGCAACATTAACGTATTATGATTCAAAGATAGATCACATACATAACAGAATTGCACATTTCATTGAGAAATCCAAGGATTATGTAGAAGCTATCACGTTAGCAACTAAAGGTGTATTGTCGCCCCATTTGTTGCCTATACGTTACTTAAAATTAGTTCTGGAGAACGGAAGGGATAAACTAGGCTATGTTCCTTTGTTAGACGAACATAGGCTAGAATTTTATTACAGCCTAATTACAGTAAACGTAGATAATAACAAGATTAGGATTACAATTCCCTTTGATTCTTCTGATGCCTGGCAATCTTACAGGATATCACCATTTCCGACTTTCATGACGAATCACTCAAATCCAGTAATATCCAGTTTGACAGGACACGTATTGATTTCCCCAGACAAGGAAACATATACGGTCATTAAAGACTTAAATCAATTAACTCACTGTTCAGACGCAATGGATAGAAAAATATGTACAGCTGACTCATTTGAATTCCGTAAAAACTTAATGGATTCATGCGAGTTAGGTATAGTGCTAGACGGTGCTCTCTCCCATACAAGTGAAAATTGTCTGGATAAGCTTTATCCCTTTGACAATAAAGAATTCAATTGCAGACTAAATAATGGCTCGTGGATACGATACGACAAGGACGGCTTCAATGTATCATGACCTGACGGATCCACATCCTTCAACCACATCTTCGTCGCAGCAGATGGCTGTATCGGGACTTCCCCGAATTCCATGGTGACTGGTCTACGGACAATCATCAGAGAACGAGCTTACTTCGCGAACTTCACGTGGACCTCTACAATGCCAGCACTTCCTCTCCCTTACAACGGCCGTGTGGCAAAGCAGTTGATGAAACTTACCGAAAAGGACCACCTGTCACCGACTTATGAAGAAATTCTTCACCCCATAATACTGGCTAGTTTGTGTGTCACGGCGATGATATTTATCGCCGTGAACATCCTTGTTTGGCGTAGGTTACGGCACAGCAAGCAGCTACAAAGGAACGAGTTGCATAGCCCTGATAATACCCCCTACCTGATCCAGTTCAAAGCTGTATGAGTGGCCACCTCATTCGCTAAGGGAGTAATTTGTCAGGAAGATGTTTGTATGAAAAGCTGATTAGTACGCTAGTAATATGTAATTAAAGAAATTCTCTACATTTGCATTGTTAAAAATACATTTAAAATAACATTTAAAAAAATAAATAAAATAAAAAGGATATAAATCATTTTTTTCTCTCGGCATCTAATAAAAGTATATAAGCCGGAATGTTAAAAAAAAAAGAAAAGAGAAAAAAAAAAAAATATAATAAAATATATAACAGAATCTATGGGCATCTA